>NW_027142214.1:0-5000 GCF_036365525.1 Heterodontus francisci | reverse complement strand
GATATTAAAGGGTGAGGGGAGTGAGGGGGGAGAGTGGGATTTGACTGGGTGGGACATTATAGAGTGAGGGGAGTGAGGGGGGAGAGTGGGATTTGACTGGGTGGGACATTATAGAGTGAGGGGGGAGAGTGGGATTAGACTCGGTGGGAGATTATAGAGTGAGGGGAGTGAGGGGGGAGAGTGGGATTTGACTCGGTGGATATTATAGAGTGAGGGGAGTGAGGGGGGAGAGTGGGATTAGACTGGGTGGGATATTATAGAGTGAGGGGAGTGAGGGGGGGAGAGTGGGATTAGACTGGGTGGGATATTATAGAGTGAGGGGAGTGAGGGGGGAGAGTGGGATTAGACTGGGTGGGATATTATAGAGTGAGGGGAGTGAGGGGGAGAGTGGGATTAGACTCGGTGGGATATTATAGAGTGAGGGGAGTGAGGGGGGAGAGTGGGATTTGACTGGGTGGGATATTATAGAGTGAGGGGAATGAGGGGGGAGAGTGGGATTTGACTGGGTGGGATATTAAAGGGTAAGGGGAGTGAGGGGGGAGAGTGGGATTTGACTGGGTGGGACATTATAGAGTGAGGGGAGTGAGGGGGGAGATTGGGATTTGACTGGGTGGGACATTATAGAGTGAGGGGAGTGAGGGGGGAGAGTGGGATTTGACTGGGTGGGATATTATAGAGTGAGGGGAGTGAGGGGGGAGAGTGGGATTTGACTGGGTGGGATATTAAAGGGTGAGGGGAGTGAGGGGGGAGAGTGGGATTTGACTGGGTGGGACATTATAGAGTGAGGGGAGTGAGGGGGGAGAGTGGGATTTGACTGGGTGGGAACATTATAGAGTGAGGGGAGTGAGGGGGGAGAGTGGGATTTGACTCGGTGGGATATTATAGAGTGAGGGGAGTGAGGGGGGAGAGTGGGATTTGACTCGGTGGGATATTATAGAGTGAGGGGGGAGAGTGGGATTTGACTGGGTGGGATATTATAGAGTGAGGGGAGTGAGGGGGAGAGTGGGATTTGACTCGGTGGGATATTATAGAGTGAGGGGGGAGAGTGGGATTTGACTGGGTGGGATATTATAGAGTGAGGGGAGTGAGGGGGGAGAGTGGGATTTGACTGGGTGGGATATTATAGAGTGAGGGGAGTGAGGGGGGAGAGTGGGATTTGACTCGGTGGGATATTATAGAGTGAGGGAGTGAGGGGGTGAGTGGGATTTGACTGGGTGGGATATTATAGAGTGAGGGGAGTGAGGGGGGAGAGTGGGATTAGACTGGGTGGGATATTATAGAGTGAGGGGAGTGAGGGGGAGAGTGGGATTAGACTCGGTGGGATATTATAGAGTGAGGGGAGTGAGGGGGGAGAGTGGGATTAGACTGGGTGGGATATTATAGAGTGAGGGGAGTGAGGGGGAGAGTGGGATTTGACTGGGTGGGATATTATAGAGTGAGGGGAGTGAGGGGGAGAGTGGGATTTGACTGGGTGGGATATTATAGAGTGAGGGGAGTGAGGGGGGAGAGTGGGATTAGACTCGGTGGGATATTATAGAGTGAGGGGAGTGAGGGGGGAGAGTGGGATTTGACTGGGTGGGATATTATAGAGTGAGGGGAGTGAGGGGGGAGAGTGGGATTAGACTGGGTGGGACATTATAGAGTGAGGGGAGTGAGGGGGGAGAGTGGGATTGGACTCGGTGGGATATTATAGAGTGAGGGGAGTGAGGGGGGAGAGTGGGATTTGACTGGGTGGGACATTATAGAGTGAGGGGAGTGAGGGGGGAGAGTGGGATTTGACTCGTGGGATATTATAGAGTGAGGGGAGTGAGGGGGGAGAGTGGGATTTGACTCGGTGGGATATTATAGAGTGAGGGGAGTGAGGGGGAGAGTGGGATTAGACTGGGTGGGATATTACAGAGTGAGGGGAGTGAGGGGGAGAGTGGGATTAGACGGGTGGGATATTAAAGGGTGAGGGGAGTGAGGGGGAGAGTGGGATTTGACTGGGTGGGATATTATAGAGTGAGGGGAGTGAGGGGGAGAGTGGGATTAGACGGGTGGGATATTATAGAGTGAGGGGAGTGAGGGGGGAGAGTGGGATTAGACTCGGTGGGATATTATAGAGTGAGGGGAGTGAGGGGGGAGAGTGGGATTTGACTGGGTGGGATATTATAGAGTGAGGGGAGTGAGGGGGGAGAGTGGGATTAGACTGGGTGGGACATTATAGAGTGAGGGGAGTGAGGGGGGAGAGTGGGATTTGACTCGGTGGGATATTATAGAGTGAGGGGAGTGAGGGGGGAGAGTGGGATTTGACTGGGTGGGACATTATAGAGTGAGGGGAGTGAGGGGGGAGAGTGGGATTTGACTCGGTGGGATATTATAGAGTGAGGGGAGTGAGGGGGGAGAGTGGGATTTGACTCGGTGGGATATTATAGAGTGAGGGGAGTGAGGGGGAGAGTGGGATTAGACTGGGTGGGATATTACAGAGTGAGGGGAGTGAGGGGGAGAGTGGGATTAGACGGGTGGGATATTAAAGGGTGAGGGGAGTGAGGGGGAGAGTGGGATTTGACTGGGTGGGATATTATAGAGTGAGGGGAGTGAGGGGGAGAGTGGGATTAGACGGGTGGGATATTAAAGGGTGTGGGGAGTGAGGGGGAGAGTGGGATTTGACTGGGTGGGATATTACAGAGTGAGGGGAGTGAGGGGGAGAGTGGGATTAGACGGGTGGGATATTAAAGAGTGAGGGGAGTGAGGGGGGAGAGTGGGATTAGACTGGGTGGGATATTATAGAGTGAGGGGAGTGAGGGGGGAGAGTGGGATTAGACTCGGTGGGATATTATAGAGTGAGGGGAGTGAGGGGGGAGAGTGGGATTTGACTCGGTGGGATATTATAGAGTGAGGGGAGTGAGGGGGAGAGTGGGATTTGACTGGGTGGGATATTATAGAGTGAGGGGAGTGAGGGGGGAGAGTGGGATTAGACTGGGTGGGATATTATAGAGTGAGGGGAGTGAGGGGGGAGAGTGGGATTTGACTGGGTGGGATATTATAGAGTGAGGGGGAGTGAGGGGGGAGAGTGGGATTTGACTGGGTGGGATATTATAGAGTGAGGGGAGTGAGGGGGGAGAGTGGGATTTGACTGGGTGGGATATTATAGAGTGAGGGGAGTGAGGGGGGAGAGTGGGATTAGACTGGGTGGGATATTATAGAGTGAGGGGAGTGAGGGGGAGAGTGGGATTAGACTGGGTGGGATATTATAGAGTGAGGGGAGTGAGGGGGGAGAGTGGGATTTGACTGGGTGGGATATTATAGAGTGAGGGGAGTGAGGGGGGAGAGTGGGATTTGACTGGGTGGGATATTATAGAGTGAGGGGAGTGAGGGGGGAGAGTGGGATTAGACTGGGTGGGATATTATAGAGTGAGGGGAGTGAGGGGGGAGAGTGGGATTAGACTTGGTGGGATATTATAGAGTGAGGGGAGTGAGGGGGGAGAGTGGGATTTGACTGGGTGGGATATTATAGAGTGAGGGGAATGCTTCAGCGAATCAGTTTTGATGAGTTTCGAAACACAGCCGATTTGTTGAGCTGAATGGAACTGTTGGTCTTCTGGAACATTCTGTGAGCCTCCGCCGGCGGGGGATGGGGTGTTTGAGTCCTGTGATGTATTTCAGAATCCATGGCCTGAAGACTTTCGGAGATTCTGACTGTCCTGTGACCCTACTGTCAATCTCACTTCCTCCGTAACAGAGGAAATGGGAGTGACAGCACATTCATCTCACTGTGAATTTCACAAACATTCAACGGGAATTCAGGAAGACCCACACATGCTTCAGAAAGTCCCTGTGTTGACTGTTGTCATGTTCCAAACATAGCAGCCTGATCAGTCCGAAACACAGTGCGGCACAGTGGCGCAGTGGTTAGCACCGCAGCCTCACAGCTCCAGGGACCCGAGTTCGATTCCGGGTACTGCCTGTGTGGAGTTTGCAAGTTCTCCCTGTGTCTGCGTGGGTTTTCTCCGGGTGCTCCGGTTTCCTCCCACAAGCCAAAAAGACTTACAGGTTGATAGGTAAATTGGCCATTATAAATTGTCACTAGTGTAGGTAGGTGGTAGGGAAATATAGGGACAGGTGGGGATGTTTGGTAGGAATATGGGATTAGTGTAGGATTAGTATAAATGGGTGGTTGATGTTCGGCACAGACTCGGTGGGCCGAAGGGCCTGTTTCAGTGCTGTATCTCTAATCTAATCTAAACTGCAAGATCCCTCCGACAGTGTGGCACTCCCTCAGTACTGACCCTCCGACAGTGTGGCCCTCCCTCACTACTGACCCTCCGACAGTGTGGCCCTCCCTCAGTACTGACCCTCCGACAGTGCGGCGCTCCCCTCAGTACTGACCCTCCGACAGTGCGGCACTCCCTCAGTACTGACCCTCCGACAGTGCGGCGCTCCCTCAGTACTGACCCTCCGACAGTGCGGAGCTCCCTCACTACTGACCCTCCGACAGTGCGGCGCTCCCTCAGTACTGACCCTCCGACAGTGAGCGCTCACTCAGTACTGACCCTCCGACAGTGCGGCACTCCCTCAGTACTGACCCTCTGACAGTGCGGCGCTCCCTCAGTACTGACTCTCCGACAGTGAGCGCTCCCTCAGTACTGACCCTCCGACAGCGTGGCGCTCCTTGAGTACTGGGAGCGTGGGAATATCTGTCTGGTTTCTGGAAGGCGTGGGATTTTTCCGTCCGAACCTCTGACCCCGAGAGGAGGGAGAGAGAGGGAGAGGGCATGGGATCGACTTTGCCACATGACAACACATGACACCTCCCCGAGAGGCCCAGAAGGCCCCTGTTCTGGCAACCGTGGCAGAACAGGAGATATTGAAACTCTGGAGGCATCGCACTCGAGGAGCCATGGGTGTGAGGGGCTGGAGGGGGTTGCAGAGATCGGGAATGAGGGCCCTGGAGGGGTCTTAGAATCGGAACAATCGAGGTTTGGCCAGCCCGGGAGCCGATGATGGTCAGTGAGCACCAA
>NW_027142213.1:0-107067 GCF_036365525.1 Heterodontus francisci | reverse complement strand
TAACCTCTCTGTTATTGTGTAACTTCACCTCCCTCTAATAATGCCTGTATTTTTGACAGCTTTGATATTTTCTTGTTACTTCCATGTACACTGACCATGCACTGCTGGATTCCCAGTTTTATCTTCCCACAGCATCTTTCATTATTAGCAATTGTTTTTCCTGAACTCTAGTCCATTTCTCTTCCACTTCTCAGCTTTCTTGACCATCAAATTCTGCACCATTTTTATTCCTGATAATTCATTCTGCAAACCCTGAAAGGTTAACTTTCTTTTCTCCACACATGCTACCTGACCTGCTGAGTACTTCCCATACTTTCTCTTTCATATTTCCAGCATCTGCAGTATTTTGCTGTTGTTATATGACCAGCGCTGCTCACAGAACCCAGTCTAGAAACACAGACAGACCAGTTAAGAAACAAAAACAAGAAATGCTGGATTCACTCAGTAGGTCTGGCAGCATCTGTGGAAAGAGAAGCAGAGTTAACGTTTCGGGTCAGTGACCCTTCTTTGGAACCCTTCCGAAGAAGGGTCACTGACCCGAAACGTTAACTCTGCTTCTCTTTCCACAGATGCTGCCAGACCTGCTGAGTGAATCCAGCATTTCTTGTTTTTGTTTCAGATTTCCAGCATCCGCAGTATTTTGCTTTTATTTCAGACCAGTTAAGAGTTGGTTTATATCAGGGTGGACATTGGATGTAAGAAAATAAAAGCAAAATACTGCAGATGCTGGAAATCTGAAATAAAAGCAAAAAACTGCTGGAAATACTCTGCAGGTCTGGCAGTATCTGTGGAGGGAGAAGCAGAGTTAACAATTCAGATCAGCGACCCTGCATCAGAATGGAGAGGTTTTTTGTAACATCACTTTGAGCTGGAGTGAAGATAGAGCAGAATCTGCTCAGTTTAACCCCAGAACTTGTGAGCACAGTCCAACCCAACACCTTCCAGTGTGGGAATGTCGAGGAGAGATTAGGTTATTAAAGTGACATTGTCTGTACAATCTAAAAGAGGATTAATTTAGCAACAAATATTTCTGTTGAGACTTTCAATCCATTTTACAAATACACATTGTTTTTACTTCATTCTCAGGATATAGACGTCACTAGCAAGACCAACATATCATGTAAATCACCAGTTGCCTGTTGAGAAGGTGAAGCTCGACCGCTTTCTTGACCCGTTGCCGTTGGTGTGGTGAAATACTCCCACAATGCTGTTAGGTAAGGAGTTCCAGGATTTTTCCCAGTGACAATGAAGGAATGGTGATAAAGGTCCAATAACAACAACACCTTGTGTTTTATATAGCACCTTTAATGGAATAAAACATTCCAGGACACAGAACCAGAGAAAGGTTACAGCACAGAAGGAGGCCATTCAGCCCATCCTGTCTGCACCGGCTGAAAAAACTAGCTTAGTGAGATCTAATCTCACCTTCCAGCACCTGGTCTGTAGCTTTGCAGGTTACAGCACTTCAGGTGCACGTCCAGCTTTTTTTAAATGAGTTGAGGGTTTCTGCATCCACCACTGATCCGGGCAGTGAATTCCAGACACCCACCACCCTCTGGGTGAAAAGCTTTTCCTCATGTCCCCTCTAATCCTTCGACCAATCACCTCAAATCCGTGCTTCCTGGTAATTGACCTCTCCGCGAGGGTAAACAGGTCCTTCCTGTCTGACAATGTTAATATCTCTGGTTTATCCAGTCTGACAATGTCAATATCTGTGGTTTATCCAGTCTGACATTGTTAATATCTGTGGTTTATCCTGCCTGACAATGTTAATATCAGTGATTTATCCAGCCTGACAATGTCAATATCTGTGGTTTATGCAGTCTGACAATGTTAATATCAGTGGTTTATCCAGTCTGACAATGTCAATATCTCCCTCGCAGTCTCCCTCGCAGTCTCCCTCGCAGTCTCCCTCGCAGTCTCCCTCGCAGTCTCCCTCGCAGTCTCCCTCGCAGTCTCCCTCGCAGTCTCCCTCGCTGTCTCCCTCGCTGTCTCTCTCGCTGTCTCTCTCGCTGTGTCCCTCGCAGAGTCTCTCGCTATCTCCCTCGCAGAGTCTCTCGCTATCTCCCTCGCAGTCTCCCTCGCAGTCTCCCTCGCAGTCTCCCTCGCAGTCTCTCTCGCAGTCTCTCTCGCAGTCTCCCTCGCAGTCTCTCTCGCAGTCTCTCTCGCAGTCTCTCTCGCAGTCTCTCTCGCAGTCTCCCTCGCAGTCTCCCTCGCAGTCTCCCTCGCAGTCTCCCTCGCAGTCTCCCTCGCAGTCTCCCTCGCAGTCTCCCTCGCAGTCTCCCTCGCAGTCTCCCTCGCAGTCTCCCTCGCAGTCTCTCTCGCAGTCTCTCTCGCAGTCTCTCTCGCTGTCTCTCTCGCTGTCTCTCTCGCTGTCTCTCTCGCTGTCTCTCTCGCTGTCTCTCTCGCAGTCTCTCTCGCAGTCTCTCTCGCTGTCTCTCTCGCTGTCTCTCTCGCTGTCTCTCTCGCTGTCTCTCTCGCTGTCTCTCTCGCTGATCTCTCGCTGTCTCTCTCGCTGTGTCCCTCGCAGAGTCTCTCGCTATCTCCCTCGCAGTCTCCCTCGCAGAGTCCCTCGCTATCTCCCTCGCTATCTCCCTCGCTATCTCCCTCGCTATCTCCCTCGCTATCTCCCTCGCTATCTCCCTCGCTATCTCCCTCGCTGTCTCCCTCGCTGTCTCCCTCGCAGTCTCCCTCGCAGTCTCCCTCGCAGTCTCCCTCGCAGTCTCCCTCGCTGTCGCCCTCGCTGTCGCCCTCGCTGTCGCCCTCGCTGTCGCCCTCGCTGTCGCCCTCGCTGTCTCCCTCGCTGTCTCCCTCGCTGTCTCTCTCGCTGTCTCTCTCGCTGTCTCTCTCGCTGTCTCTCTCGCTGTCTCTCTCGCTGTCTCTCTCGCTGTCTCTCTCGCTGTCTCTCTCGCTGTCTCTCTCGCTGTCTCTCTCGCTGTCTCTCTCGCTGTCTCTTTCGCAGTCTCGCTCGCTGTCTCCCTCGCTGTCTCTCTCTCAGTCTCCCTCGCAGTCTCTCGCTGTCTCCCTCGCAGTCTCTTTCGCTGTCTCTCTCGCTGTCTCTCTCTCAGTCTCTCTCTCAGTCTCCCTCGCAGTCTCTCGCTGTCTCCCTCGCAGTCTCTTTCGCTGTCTCCCTCGCTGTCTCTCTCTCAGTCTCTCTCTCAGTCTCTCTCTCAGTCTCCCTCGCAGTCTCTCGCTGTCTCCCTCGCAGTCTCTTTCGCTGTCTCCCTCGCTGTCTCTCTCTCAGTCTCCCTCGCAGTCTCTCGCTGTCTCCCTCGCAGTCTCTTTCGCTGTCTCCCTCGCAGTCTATCTCATTGTCTCCTTTGTTGTCTCCCTTGTTGTCTCCCAACAATACTAGCAGCTCCCTGCTCCCTTCAATGCGGCGAGTTCCCTGCTCCATCCAATACTAGCAGCTCCCTGCTCCCTCCAATACGAGCAGCTCCATGCACCATACAACACAGCCAGCTCCCTTCTCCCACCAATACTAGCAGCTCCCTGCTCTCTCCAATACGAACAGCTCCCTGCTCCATCCAATGCAGCCAGCTCCCTGCTACCAACAATACTAGCAGCTCCCTGCTCTCTTCAATACTGCCAGCTCCCTGCCCCAACCAATGTTGCCAACTCCCTGCTCCCAACAATACTAGCAGCTCCCTGCTCCCTTCAATGCGGCCAGTTCCCTGCTCCATCCAATACCAGCAGCTCCCTGCTCCCTCCAACACGAGCAGCTCCCTGCTCCATCCAATACTGCCAGCTCCCTGCTCCCTCAAATACTACCAGTTCCCTGCTCCCCCCAAGACTGCCAGCTCCCTGCTCCCTCCAATAAGACCAGTTCCCTGCTCCATCCAATACTACCAGCTCCCTGCTCCCCCAAATACTACCAGTTCCCTGCTCCCACCAAGACGAACAGCTCCCTGTTCCATCCAATACAGCCAGCTCCCTGCACCATCCAATACAGCCAGCGCCCTGTTCCATCCAATACAGCCAGCTCCCTGCTCCATCCAATACCAGCAGCTCCCTGCTCCCTCCAACACGAGCAGCTCCCTGCTCCATCCAATACTGCCAGCTCCCTGCTCCCTCAAATACTACCAGTTCCCTGCTCCCCCAAATACTACCATTTCCCTGCACCTCCAATACTACCAGCTCCCTGCTCCCCCCAATACTACCAGCTCTCTGCTCCCCCAAATACTACCAATTCCCTGCAGCTCCAACACTGCCAGCTCCCTGAACCTCCAATATTATCAGCTCCCTGCACCCCCAATACTCCCAGTTCCCTGCACCTCCAATACTGCCAGATCCCTGTAATCTCCTATACCACCAGTTCCCTGTTCCACCAAATACTACCAGCTCCATGCACCTCCAAAACTACCAGCTCCCTGCACCCCCAATACTTCCAGTTTCCTGCTCCTTCCAATACTACCAGCACCCTGCTCCCAAAAATACTAACAGCTCCCTGCTCCCCCCAAGACTGCCAGCTCCCTGCTCCCTCCAATAAGACCAGTTCCCTGCTCCATCCAATGCAGCCAGCTCCCTGCTACCAACAATACTAGCAGCTCCCTGCTCTCTTCAATACTGCCAGCTCCCTGCCCCAACCAATGCTGCCAACTCCCTGCTCCCAACAATACTAGCAGCTCCCTGCTCCCTTCAATGCGGCCAGTTCCCTGCTCCATCCAATACCAGCAGCTCCCTGCTCCATCCAATACTGCCAGCTCCCTGCTCCCTCAAATACTACCATTTCCCTGCACCTCCAATACTACCAGTTCCCTGCTCCCCCAAATACTACCATTTCCCTGCACCTCCAATACTACCAATTCCCTGCACCTCCAACACTGCCAGCTCCCTGAACCTCCAATATTATCAGCTCCCTGCACCTCCAATACTGCCAGATCCCTGTAATCTCCTACACCACCAGTTCCCTGCTCCACCAAATACTACCAGCTCCATGCACATCCAAAACTACCAGCTCCCTGCACCCCCAATACTTCCAGTTTCCTGCTCCTTCCAATACTACCAGCACCCTGCTCCCAAAAATACTAACAGCTCCCTGCTCCCCCCAAGACTGCCAGCTCCCTGCTCCCTCCAATAAGACCAGTTCCCTGCTCCATCCAATACTACCAGCTCCCTGCTCCCCCAAATACTACCAGTTCCCTGCTCCCACCAAGACGAACAGCTCCCTGTTCCATCCAATACAGCCAGCTCCCTGCACCATCCAATACTGCCAGCGCCCTGTTCCATCCAATACAGCCAGCTCCCTGCTCCCACCAATACTACCAGCTCCCACCTCCATCCAATACTGCCAGCTCCCTGCTCCCACCAATACTACCTGTTCCCTCCCTCCCCCAATACTACCAGCTCCCTGCTCCCCTAAATATCACCAGTTCCCTGCTCCGTCCAATATGACCAGCTCCCTGCTCCCCCAAATACTACCAATTCCCTGCACCTCCAACACTGCCAGCTCCCTGCACCCTCCAATGCGACGAGTTCTCTGCTCCCCCCAACACTACCAGCTCCCCCTCCCCTAAATACTTACAGCTCCCTGCTCCCTCCAATACTACCAGTTCCCTGCTCCCACAAATACTAACAGCTCACTGCTCCCCCAAATACTACCAGTTCCCTGGACCTCCAATGCTACTAGCTCCCTGCTCCCCCAAATACTACCAGTTCCCTGCACCTCCATTGCCACCAGCTCCCTGCACACCCGAATACTACCAGCTCCCTGCTCCCCCAAATACTTCCAGTCCCTGCACCTCCAATACTACCAGTTCTCTGCTCCCCCAAATACTACCAGTTCCCTGCACCTCCAATACTACGAGCTCCCTGCTCCCCCAAATACTACCAGTTCCCTGCACCTCCAATACTACGAGCTCCCTGCTCCCCCAAATACCACCAGCTCCCTGCTACCTCAAATACTACCATTTCCCTGCACCTCCAATACTACCCGTTCCCAGCTCCCCCGAATACTACATAGTTCCCTGCACCTCCAATACTAGCAGCTCCCTGCAACCCCCAATATCCCAGCTCCCTGCTCCCCACAATACTACCAGCTCCCCGCTCCCCCAAAAACTCTCTGCAGCATGCTCCCCCAAATACTACCAGCTCCCTCCTCCGTCCAATACGACCAGCTTACTGCTCCACCAAATACTACCAGCTCCCTCCTCAGTCCAATACTACCAGCTCCCTGCTCCCCCCAATACGACCAGCAGCCTGCACCCCCAAATACTACCAGCTCCCTCCTCAGTCCAATACTACCAGCTCCCTGCTCATCCAAATACCACCAACTCCCTGCACCTCATTTACTACCAGCTCCCTGCTCCCTCCAATGCGACGAGTTCCCTGCTCCCTCCAATACTGCCAGTTCCCTGCTACCTCCAAAACTACGAGCTCCCTGCTCCATCCAATATTGCCAGATCCCTGTTCCCCCCCAATACTACCAGCTTCCTGTACCATCCAATACTGCCAGCTCCCTGCTCCCAACAATACTAGCTGCTCCCTGCTCCATCCAATTCTGCCAGCTCCCTGCTCCCCATAATACGAGCAGCTCCCTGCTCCATCCAATCCTGCCAGTTCCCTGCTCCATCTAATACTACCAGCTCTCTGATACCTCCAATACGAGCAGCTCCCTGCTCCCTCCAATACTGCCAGTTCTCCGCTCCATCCAATACTGCCAGCTTCCTGCTCCCTCCAATATGAGCAGCTCCCTGCTCCATCCAAGACATGCAGCTCCCTGCTCCCTTCAATGCGGCCAGTTTAATGCTCCATCCAATACTTGCAGCTCCCTGTTCCCTCCAATACGAGTAGCTCCCTGCTCCTTCAACACAGCCAGCTCCATTCTCCCACCAATACGAGCAGATCCCTGCTCCCTCCAATAGGAGCAGCTCCCTGCTCCATCCAATACTGCCAGCTCCCTGCTCCCTCCAATACCAGCAGCTCCCTGCTCCCTCCAATACTGCCAGCTCCCTGCTCCATCCAATACTGCCAGCTCCCTGCTCCCAACAATACTAGCAGCTCCCTGCTCACTTCAATGCGGCCAGTTCCCTGCTCCATCCAATGCTAGCAGCTCCCTGCTCCCTCCAACACTGGCAGCTCCCTGCTGCCCCAAATTATACCAGTTTCCTGCACCTCCAATACTACCAGTTCCCTGCTGCCCCGAAAACTACCAGTTCCCTGCTCCCCCAAATACTACCAGCTCCCTGCACCTCCAACACTGCCAGCTCCCTGCTCCCACCAATACCACCAGCACCCTGCTCCCGCAAATACTACCAGTTCCCTGCTGCCCCGAATACTCCCAGTTCCCTGCTCCCTCCAATACTCCGAGCTCCATGCACCATCCAATACTACCAGCTCCCTGCACCCCACAATAATACCAGTTCCCTTCTCCCTCAAATACTACCAGTTTCCTGCACCTCCAATACTCCGAGCTCCCTGCTCCCGCAAATACTACCAGCTCCCTGCTGCCCCGAATACTCCCAGTTCCCTGCTCCCTCCAATACTCCGAGCTCCATGCACCATCCAATAATGCCAGTTACCTGCTCCCTCCAATAATACCAGCTCCCTGCTCCCTCCAATACTACCAGTCCCCTGCTCCCTCCAATACTACCAGCTCCCTGCTTCATCCAATAATGCCAGTTCCCTGCTCTCCCAAATACAACCAGCTCCCTGCACCTCCAAAACTACCAGCTCCCTGCATCTCCAAAACTACCAGCTCCCTGCTCACCCTAAGACTGCCAGCTCCCTGCCCCCTCCAATACTACCAGTTCCCTGCTCCCTCAAATACTACCAGCTCCCTGCTCCCCCAAATTATACCAGTTTCCTGCACCTCCAATACTCCCAGGTCCCTGCTCCCCCCAAAAATACCAGTCCCCTGCACCTCCAATACTACCAGCTCCCTGCTCCCCCCAATACTACCAGCTCCCTGCACCCCCCAAAACTAACAGTTCCCTGTTCCCTCAAATACTACCAGTTCCCTGCACCTCCAATACAACCAGCTCCCTGCTCCCCCAAATACTACCAGTTCCCTGCACCTCCAAAACTGCCAGCTCCCTGCCCTCTCCAATACTACCAGCTCCCTGCACCTCCATGACTATCAGTTCCCTTTTCCCCCAAATACTACCAGCACCCTGCACCTCCAAAACTACCAGCTCCCTGCACCCCCAATACTACCAGCTCCCTGCTCCTCCAAATACTAACAGCTTCCTGCTCCCCCGAAGACTGCCAGCTCCCTGCCCCCTCCAATACTACCAGTTCCCTGCTCCCTCAAATACTACCAGCTCCCTGCTCCCCCAAATTATACCAGCTCCCTGCCCCCTCCAATACTACCAGTTCCCTGCTCCCTCAAATACTACCAGCTCCCTGCTCCCCCAAATTATACCAGTTTTCTGCACCTCCAATACTACCAGTTCCCTGCTGCCCCGAAAACTACCAGTTCCCTGCTCCCCCAAATACTACCAGCTCCATGCTGCCCCAAATACTACCAGCTCCATGCTGCCCCAAATACTAACAGTTCCCTGCACCTCCAACACTGCCAGCTCCCTGGTCCCACCAATACCACCATCACCCTGCTCCCTCAAATACTACCAGTTCCCTGCACCTCCAATACTACCAGCTCCCTGCACCCCACAATAATACCAGTTCCCTTCTCCCTCAAATACTACCAGTTTCCTGCACCTCCAATACTACGAGCTCCCTGCTCCCGCAAATACTACCAGCTCCCTGCTGCCCCGAATACTCTCAGTTCCCTGCTCCCTCCAATACTCCGAGCTCCATGCACCATCCAATAATGCCAGTTACCTGCTCCCTCCAATAATACCAGCTCCCTGCTCCATCCAATAATGCCAGTTACCTGCTCCCTCCAATAATACCAGTTACCTGCTCCCTCCAATAATACCAGCTCCCTGCTCCCTCCAATACTACCAGCTCCCTGCTCCATCCAATAATGCCAGTTACCTGCTCCCTCCAATAATACCAGCTCCCTGCTCCCTCCAATACTACCAGCTCCCTGCTCCATCCAATATTGCCAGTTCCCTGCTCCCTCCAATACAACCAGCTCCCTGCACCTCCAATACTACCAGTTCACTGCTTTCCCCCAAATACTACCAGCTCCCTGCACGTCCAAAACTACCAGCTCCCTGCTCACCCGAAGACTGCCAGCTCCCTGCCCCCTCCAATACTACCAGTTCCCTGCACCCTCAAATACTACCAGCTCCCTGCTCCCCCACATTATACCAGTTTCCTGCACCTCCAATACTCCCAGTTCCCTGCTCCCCCGAAAACTACCAGTCACCTGCACCTCCAATACTACCAGCTCCCTGCACCCCCCAAAACTAACAGTTCCCTGTTCCCGCAAATACTACCAGTTCCCTGCACCTCCAATACGACCAGCTCCCTGCACCCCCCAATACTCCCAGTTCCCTGCACCCCTGAATACTAACAGCTCCCTGCTCCCCCAAATACTACCAGTTCCCTGCACCTCCAATACTACCAGCTCCCTGCTCCCCCCAGTACTGCCAGCCCTTTGCTCCCTCCAATACTACCAGTTCCCTGCACCTCCAATACTACCAGCTCCCTGCTCTATCCAATATTGCCAGTTCCCTGCTCCCTCCAATACTGCCAGCTCCCTGCTGCCTCCAATACTACCAGCTCCCTGCTCCATGCCATCTTGCCAGTTCCCTCCTCCCTCCAATATTGCCAGTTCCCTGCTCCCTCCAGTACTGCCAGCTCCCTGCTGCCTCCAATACTACCAGCTCCCTGCACCTCCCAATACTACCAGTTCCTTGCACCTCCAATACTACCAGCTCCCTGCACCCCCCAACACTCCCAGTTCCCTGCACCCCCGAATACTACCAGCTCCCTGCTCTCCCAAATACTACCAGTTCCCTGCACCTCCAATACTACCAGCTCCCTGCTCCCCCCAGTACTGCCAGCCTTTTGCTCCCTCCAATACTACAGTTCCCTGTACCTCCAAGACTACCAGCTCCCTGCTCCATCCCATTTTGCCAGTTCCCTCCTCCCTCCATTATTGCCAGTTCCCTGCTCCCTCCAGTACTGCCAGCTCCCTGCTCCATCCAATATTGCCAGTTCCCTCCTCACTCCAATACTGCCAGCCCCCGGCTCTGTCCAATACTGCCAGTTCCCTGCACCTCCAATACTACCAGCTCCCTGCTCCATCCAATATTGCCAGCTCCCTGCTCCCTCAATACTGCCAGCTCCCTGCTCCATCCAATACTGCCAGCTCCCTGCTCCCAACAATACTAGCAGCTCCCTGCTCCCACCAATACTGCCAGTTCCTTGCTCCATCCAAATCTACCAGCTCCCTGCTCCCTCCAATCCTGCCAGTTCCCTGCTCTATCCAATAATACCAGCTCCCTGCTCCCTCCAATACTGCCAGTTCCCTGTTCCATCCCGTACTGCCAGTTCCCTGCTCCATCCAATACTGCCAGCTCCCTGCTCCCAACAATACTAGCAGCTCCCTGCTCCCTCCAATACTGCCAGTTCCCTGCTCCATCCAATACCACCAGCTCCCTGCTCCCTCCAATACCAGCAACTCCCTGCTCCTTCCGATACTGCCAGCTCCCTGCTCCCAACATTACTAGCAGCTCCCTGCACCATCCAATACTACCAGCTCCCTGCACCTTCCAATACTACCAGTTCCTTGCACCTCCAATACTACCAGCTCCCTGCACCCCCCAACACTCCCAGTTCCCTGCACCCCTGAATACTACCAGCTCCCTGCTCTCCCAAATACTACCAGTTCCCTGCACCTCCAATAGTACCAGCTCCCTGCTCCCCCCAGTACTGCCAGCCCTTTGCTCCCTCCAATACTACCAGTTCCCTGTACCTCCAAGACTACCAGCTCCCTGCTCCATCCAATACTACCAGCTCCCTGCTCCATCCCATATTGCCAGTTCCCTCCTCCCTCCAATATTGCCAGTTCCCTGCTCCCTCCAGTACTGCCAGCTCCCTGCTGCCTCCAATATTGCCAGTTCCCTCCTCCCTCTAATACTGACAGCTCCCTGCTGCCTCCAATACTACCAGCTCCCTGCTCCATCCAATATTGCCAGTTCCCTCCTCCCTCCAATACTGCCAGCCCCCGGCTCTGTCCAATACTGCCAGTTCCCTGCACCTCCAATACTACCAGCTCCCTGCTCCATCCAATATTGCCAGCTCCCTGCTCCCTCAATACTGCCAGCTCCCTGCTCCATCCAATACTGCCAGCTCCCTGCTCCCAACAATACTAGCAGCTCCCTGCTCCCACCAATACTGCCAGTTCCTTGCTCCATCCAAATTTACCAGCTCCCTGCTCCCTCCAATCCTGCCAGTTCCCTGCTCTATCCAATACTACCAGCTCCCTGCTCCCTCCAATACTGCCAGTTCCCTGTTCCATCCCGTACTGCCAGTTCCCTGCTCCATCCAATACTGCCAGCTCCCTGCTCCCAACAATAGTTGCAGCTCCCTGCTCCGGCCAATACTGCCAGTTCCCTGCTCCATCCAATACTACCAGCTCCCTGCTCCCTCCAATACGAGCAACTCCCTGCTCCTTCCGATACTGCCAGCTCCCTGCTCCCAACATTACTAGCAGCTCCCTGCACCATCCAATACTGCCAGCTCCCTGCTCCCAACAATACTAGCTGCTCCCTGCTCCATCCAATACTGCCAGCTCCCTGCTCCCAACAATACTAGCAGCTCCCTGCTCCATCCAATGCTACCAGCTCCCTGCTCCCAACAATACTAACAGCTCCCTGCTCCATCCAATACTGCCAGTTCCCTGCTGCCAACAATACTAGCAGCTCCCTGCACCATCCAATACGAGCAGCTCCCTGCTCCCTCCAATACTAGCAGCTCCCTGCTCCATCCAAAACTGCCAGCTCCCTGCTCCCAACAATACTAGCAGCTCCCTGCTCCCTCCAATACTGCCAGTTCCCTGCTCCATCCAATACTACCAGCTCCCTGCTCCCTCCAATACTGCCAGTTCCCTGCTACCTCCAATACTACGAGCTCCCTGCTCCATCCAATACTAGCAGCTCGCTGCTCCATCCAATACAGCCAGCTCCCTGCTCCCTCCAATACTCGCAGCACCCTGCTCCATCCAGTACTGCCAGCACCCTGCTCCCAACAATACTAGGAGCTCCCTGCTCCATCCAATACTGCCAGCACCCTGCTCCCAACAATACTAGGAGCTCCCTGCTCCATCAAATACTGCCAGCTCCCTGCTACCAACAATACGAGCAGCTCCCTGCTCCATCCAATACTGCCAGCACCCTGCTCCCAACAATACTAGCAGCTCCCTGCTCCCTCCAATACTAGCAGCTCCCTGCTCCCTCCAATACTGCCAGCTCCCTGCTCCCAACAATACTGCCAGCTCCCTGCTCCCAACAATACTGCCAGCTCCCTGCTTCCAACAATACTAGCAGCTCCCTGCACCATCCAATAATAGCAGCTCCCTGCTCCCTCCAATACCAGCAGCACCCTGCTCCATCCAGTACTGCCAGCACCCTGCTCCCAACAATACTAGGAGCTCCCTGCTCCATCCAATACTGCCAGCTCCCTGCTCCCAACAATACTAGCAGCTCCCTGCTCCCTCCAATACTGCCAGTTCCCTGCTCCATCCAAAACTACCAGCTCCCTGCTCCCTCCAATACTGCCAGTTCCCTGCTCCATCCAATACTACCAGCTCTCTGCTCCCTCCAATACTGCCAGTTCCCTGCTCCATCCAATGCTGCCAGCTCCCTGCTCCCAACAATACCAGCTGCTCCCTGCTCCCTCCAATACTGCCAGTTCCCTGCTCCATCCAATACTACCAGCTCCCTGCTCCCTCCAATACTAGCAGCTCCCTGCTCCATCCAATACTGCCAGCTCCCTGCTCCCAACAATACTCGGAGCTCCCTGCTCCATCCAATACTGCCAGCTCCCTGCTCCCAACAATACTTGCAGCTCCCTGCTCCATCCAATACTGTCAGCTCCCTGCTCCCAACAGTACTCGCTACTCCCTGCTCCATCCAATACTGCCAGCTGCCTGCTCCCAACAATACTAGCAGCTCCCTGCACCATCCAATACTGCCAGCTCCCTGCTCCCAACAATACTAGCAGCTCCCTGCTCCATCCAATACTGCCAGCTCCCTGCTCCCAACAATACTAGCAGCTCCCTGCTCCATCCAATACTGCCAGCTCCCTGCTCCCAACAATACTAGCAGCTCCCTGCTCCCTCCAATGCTACCAGCTCCCTGCTCCCTCCAATACTAGCAGCTCCCTGCTCCATCCAATGCTGCCAGCTCCCTGCTCCCAACAATACTAGCAGCTCCCTGCTCCCAACAATACTAGCAGCTCCCTGCTCCCTCCAATACTACCAGCTCCCTGCTCCCAACAATACTACCAGCTGCCTGCTCCCAACAATACTACCAGCTCCCTGCTCCATCCAATACTGCCAGCTCCCTGCTTCCAACAATACTAGCAGCTCCCTGCACCCTCCAATACTGCCAGTTCCCTGCTACCTCCAATACTACGAGCTCCCTGCTCCATCCAATACTCGCAGCACCCTGCTCCATCCAGTACTGCCAGCACCCTGCTCCCAACAATACTAGGAGCTCCCTGCTCCATCCAATACTGCCAGCACCCTGCTCCCAACAATACTAGGAGCTCCCTGCTCCATCCAATACTGCCAGCTCCCTGCTACCAACAATACGAGCAGCTCCCTGCTCCATCCAATACTACCAGCTCCCTGCACCCAACAATACTAGCAGCTCCCTGCTCCCTCCAATACTACCAGCACCCTGCTCCCAACAATACTACCAGCTCCCTGCTCCCAACAATACTGCCAGCTCCCTGCTTCCAACAATACTAGCAGCTCCCTGCACCATCCAATACTAGCAGCTCCCTGCTCCCTCCAATACCAGCAGCTCCCTGCTCCATCCAATACTGTCAGCTCCCTGCTCACAACAATACTAGCAGCTCCCTGCTCCATCCAATACTGCCAGCACCCTGCTCCCAACAATACTAGCAGCTCCCTGCTCCCTCCAATACTGCCAGTTCCCTGCTCCCTCCAAAACTACCAGCTCCCTGCTCCCTCCAATACTGCCAGTTCCCTGCTCCATCCAATACTACCAGCTCCCTGCTCCCTCCAATACTGCCAGTTCCCTGCTCCATCCAATGCTGCCAGCTCCCTGCTCCCAACAATACTAGCAGCTCCCTGCTCCCTCCAATACTGCCAGTTCCCTGCTCCATCCAATACTACCAGCTCCCTGCTCCCTCCAATACTGCCAGTTCCCTGCTCCATCCAATACTGCCAGCTCCCTGCTCCCAACAATACTCGGAGCTCCCTGCTCCATCCAATATTGCCAGCTCCCTGCTCCCAACAATACTTCCAGCTCCCTGCTCCATCCAATACTGTCAGCTCCCTGCTCCCAACAGTACTCGCTACTCCCTGCTCCATCCAATACTGCCAGCTGCCTGCTCCCAACAATACTAGCAGCTCCCTGCACCATCCAAAACTGCCAGCTCCCTGCTCCCAACAATACTAGCAGATCCCTGCTCCATCCAATACTGCCAGCTCCCTGCTCCCAACAATACTAGCAGCTCCCTGCTCCCTCCAATGCTACCAGCTCCCTGCTCCCTCCAATACTAGCAGCTCCCTGCTCCATCCAATGCTGCCAGCACCCTGCACCCAACAATACTAGCAGCTCCCTGCTCCCTCCAATACTGCCAGTTCCCTGCTCCATCCAATACTACCAGATCCCTGCTCCTCACAATACGACCAGTTCCCTGCATCTCCAATGCTACCAGCTCCCTGCACACCCCAATGCTACCAGCTCTCTGCTCCCCCAAATACTGCCAGTTCCCTGCACCTCCAATGCTACCAGTTCCCTGCACCTCCAATACTCCCAGCTCCCTGCTCCCTCCAAAACTGCCAGATCTCTGTCCTCCCCAATACTACCAGTTCCCTGCTCCCTCCAATACTACCAGTTCCCTGCAGCTCCAATACTGCCAGTTCCCTGCTCACTCCATTACTACCAGTTCCCTGCACCTCCAATACTACCAGCTCCCTGCTCCCTCCAAAACTGCCAGATCTCTGTCCTCCCCAATACTAGCAGTTCCCTGCTCCCTCCAATACTGCCAGTTCCCTGCAACCTCCAATACTACGAGCTCCCTGCTCCATCCAATACTAGCAGCTCGCTGCTCCATCCAATACAGCCAGCTCCCTGCTCCCTCCAATACTCGCAGCACCCTGCTCCATCCAATACTGCCAGCTCCCTGCTCCCAACAATACTAGCAGCTCCCTGCTCCATCCAATACTGCCAGCTCCCTGCTCCCAACAATACTGCCAGCTCCCTGCTCCCAACAATACTAGCAGCTCTCTGCTCCCCCAAATACTGCCAGTTCCCTGCTCCATCCAATACTACCAGCTCTCTGCTCCCTCCAATACTGCCAGTTCCCTGCTCCATCCAATGCTGCCAGCTCCCTGCTCCCAACAATACTAGCTGCTCCCTGCTCCCTCCAATACTGCCAGTTCCCTGCTCCATCCAATACTACCAGCTCCCTGCTCCCTCCAATACTAGCAGCTCCCTGCTCCATCCAATACTGCCAGCTCCCTGCTCCCAACAATACTCGGAGCTCCCTGCTCCATCCAATACTGCCAGCTCCCTGCTCCCAACAATACTTGCAGCTCCCTGCTCCATCCAATACTGTCAGCTCCCTGCTCCCAACAGTACTCGCTACTCCCTGCTCCATCCAATACTGCCAGCTGCCTGCTCCCAACAATACTAGCAGCTCCCTGCACCATCCAATACTGCCAGCTCCCTGCTCCCAACAATACTAGCAGCTCCCTGCTCCATCCAATACTGCCAGCTCCCTGCTCCCAACAATACTAGCAGTTCCCTGCTCCCTCCAATGCTACCAGCTCCCTGCTCCCTCCAATACTAGCAGCTCCCTGCTCCATCCAATGCTGCCAGCTCCCTGCTCCCAACAATACTAGCAGCTCCCTGCTCCCTCCAATACTACCAGCTCCCTGCTCCCAACAATACTACCAGCTCCCTGCTCCATCCAATACTGCCAGCTCCCTGCTTCCAACAAGACTAGCAGCTCCCTGCACCCTCCAATACTGCCAGTTCCCTGCTACCTCCAATACTACGAGCTCCCTGCTCCATCCAATACTAGCAGCTCGCTGCTCCATCCAATACAGCCAGCTCCCTGCTCCCTCCAATACTCGCAGCACCCTGCTCCATCCAGTACTGCCAGCACCCTGCTCCCAACAATACTAGGAGCTCCCTGCTCCATCCAATACTGCCAGCACCCTGCTCCCAACAATACTAGGAGCTCCCTGCTCCATCCAATACTGCCAGCTCCCTGCTACCAACAATACGAGCAGCTCCCTGCTCCATCCAATACTGCCAGCACCCTGCTCCCAACAATACTAGCAGCTCCCTGCTCCCTCCAATACTACCAGCTCCCTGCTCCCAACAATACTGCCAGCTCCCTGCTCCCAACAATACTGCCAGCTCCCTGCTTCCAACAATACTAGCAGCTCCCTGCACCATCCAATACTAGCAGCTCCCTGCTCCCTCCAATACCAGCAGCTCCCTGCTCCATCCAATACTGTCAGCTCCCTGCTCACAACAATACTAGCAGCTCCCTGCTCCATCCAATACTGCCAGCACCCTGCTCCCAACAATACTAGCAGCTCCCTGCTCCCTCCAATACTGCCAGTTCCCTGCTCCATCCAAAACTACCAGCTCCCTGCTCCCTCCAATACTGCCAGTTCCCTGCTCCATCCAATACTACCAGCTCCCTGCTCCCTCCAATACTGCCAGTTCCCTGCTCCATCCAATGCTGCCAGCTCCCTGCTCCCAACAATACTAGCAGCTCCCTGCTCCCTCCAATACTGCCAGTTCCCTGCTCCATCCAATACTACCAGTTCCCTGCTCCCTCCAATACTGCCAGTTCCCTGCTCCATCCAATACTGCCAGCTCCCTGCTCCCAACAATACTCGGAGCTCCCTGCTCCATCCAATATTGCCAGCTCCCTGCTCCCAACAATACTTCCAGCTCCCTGCTCCATCCAATACTGTCAGCTCCCTGCTCCCAACAGTACTCGCTACTCCCTGCTCCATCCAATACTGCCAGCTGCCTGCTCCCAACAATACTAGCAGCTCCCTGCACCATCCAAAACTGCCAGCTCCCTGCTCCCAACAATACTAGCAGCTCCCTGCTCCATCCAATACTGCCAGCTCCCTGCTCCCAACAATACTAGCAGCTCCCTGCTCCCTCCAATACTAGCAGCTCCCTGCTCCATCCAGTACTGCCAGCACCCTGCTCCCAACAATACTAGGAGCTCCCTGCTCCATCCAATACTGCCAGCACCCTGCTCCCTCCAATACTAGCAGCTCCCTGCTCCATCCAATGCTGCCAGCACCCTGCTCCCAACAATACTAGCAGCTCCCTGCTCCCTCCAATACTGCCAGTTCCCTGCTCCATCCAATACTACCAGATCCCTGCTCCTCACAATACGACCAGTTCCCTGCACCTCCAATGCTACCAGCTCCCTGCTCCCCCAAATACTGCCAGTTCCCTGCACCTCCAATGCTACCAGTTCCCTGCACCTCCAATACTCCCAGCTCCCTGCTCCCTCCAAAACTGCCAGATCTTTGTCCTCCCCAATACTACCAGTTCCCTGCTCCCTCCAATACTACCAGTTCCCTGCAGCTCCAATACTACCAGTTCCCTGCACCTCCAATACTACCAGTTCCCTGCTCCCCCAAATACTTCCAGTTCCCTGCACCTCCAATACCACCAGTGCCCTGCACCTCCAATACTACCAGCTCCCTGCACCCCCAAATACTTCCAGTTCCCTGCTCCCCCAAATATAACCAGTTCCCTGCACTTCCAATACTACCAGTGCCCTGCACCTCCAATACTACCAGCTCCCTTCTCCCACCAATAGTAGCAGCTCCCTGCTCCCTCCAAGACGAGCAGCTCCCTGCTCCATCCAATACTGCCAGCTCCCTGCTCCATCCAATACTGCCAGCTCCCTGCTCCATCCAATACTCCCAGCTCCATGCTCCCAACAATACTAGCAGCTCCCTGCTCCCTCCAATACTGCCAGTTTCCTGCTCCATCCAACACAGCCAGCTCCCTTCTCCCACCAATACTAGCAGGTCCCTGCTCCCTCCAATACGAGCAGCTCCCTGCTCCCTCCAATACGAGCAGCTCCCTGCTCCATCCAATACTGCCAGCTCCCTGCTCCCTCCAATACGAGCAGCTCCCTGCTCCATCTAATACTGCCAGCTCCCTGCTCCCAGCAATACTAGCAGCTCCCTGCTCCATCCAATACTAGCAGCTCCCTGCTCCCTCCAATATGAGCAACTCCCTGCTCCATCCAATACTGTCAGCTCCCTGCTCCCTCCAATACGAGCAGCTCCCTGTTCCATCCAATACAGCCAGCTCCCTGCTCCCAGCAATACTAGCAGCTCCCTGCTCCCTTCAATGTGGCCAGTTTACTGCTCCATCCAATACTAGCAGCTCCCTGCTCCCTCCAATACGAGCAGCTCCCTCCTCCATCCAACACAGCCAGCTCCCTTCTCCCACCAATACGAGCAGGTCCCTGCTCCCTCCAATACGAGCAGCTCCCTGCTCCATCCAATACTGCCAGCTCCCTGCTCCATCTAATACTGCCAGCTCCCTGCTCCCAGCAATACTAGCAGCTCCCTGCTCCATCCAATACTGCCAACTCCCTGCTCCCGATAATACGAGCAGCTCCCTGCTCCCTCCAATACTGCCAGCTCCCTGCTCCCAACAATACTAGCAGCTCCCTGCTCCCTCCAATACTGCCAGTTCCCTGCTCCATCTGAAACTACCAGCTCCATGATACCTCCAATATGAGCAGCTCCCTGCTCCCTCCAATACTGCCAGTTCCCCGCTCCATCCAATACTGCCAGTTCCCTGCTCCATCCAATACTACCAGCTCCCTGCTCCCTCCAATACGAGCAGCTCCCTGCTCCATCCAATACTAGCAGCTCCCTGCTCCCTTCAATGCGGCCAGTTTACTGCTCCATCCAATACTCGCAGCTCCCTGTTCCCTCCAACACGAGTAGCACCCAGCTCCTTCAACACAGCCAGCTCCCTTCTCCCACCAATTCGAGCAGGTCCCTGCACCCTCCAATAGGAGCAGCTCCCTGCTCCCTCCAATACTGCCAGCTTCCTGCTCCCTCCAATACTGCCAGCTCCCTGCTCCCTTCAATACTGCCAGCTCCCTGCTCCCTTCAATACTGCCAGCTCCCTGCTCCATCCAATACTGCCAGCTCCCTGCTCCCAACAATACTAGCAGCTCCCTGCTCCCTTCAATGCGGCCAGTTCCCTGCTCCATCCAATACTAGCAGCTCCCAGCTCCCTCCAACACTAGCAGCTCCCTGCTCCATCCAATACTAGCAGCTCCCTGCTCCCCCAAATACTAACAGCTCCCTGCACCCCCTAAGACTGCCATCTCCCTGCCCCCTCCAATACTACCAGTTCCCTGCTCCCTCAATTACTACCAGCTCCCTGCTCCCCCAAATTATACCAGTTTCCTGCAGCTCCAATACTACCAGCTCCCTGTTCTCACAAATACTACCAGTTCCTTGCACCTCCAATCCTACCAGCTCCCTGCACCTCCCAGTACTGCCAGCTCCCTGCTCCCAACAATACTAGGAGCTCCCTGCTCCATCCAATAATGCCATCTCCCTGCTCCCAACAATACTAGGAGCTCCCTGCTCCATCCAATAACGCCAGCTCCCTGCTCCCTTCAATACTGCCAGCTCCCTGCTCCATCCAATACTGCCAGCTCCCTGCTCCCAACAATACTAGCAGCTCCCTGCTCCCTTCAATACTGCCAGTTCCCTGCTCCATCCAATACTAGCAGCTCCCTGCTCCCTCCAACACGAGCAGCTCCCTGCTCCATCCAATACTAGCAACTCCCTGCTCCCTCCAACACGAGCAGCACCCTGCTCCATCCAATGCTGCCAACTCCCTGTTCCATCCAACACAGCCAGCTCCCTTCTCCCACCAATAGTAGCAGCTCCCTGCTCCCTCCAAGACGGGCAGCTCCCTGCTCCATCCAATACCGCCAGCTCCCTGCTCCCTCCAATACGAGCAGCTCCCTGCTTCATCCAATACTGCCAGCTCCCTGCTCGCAACAATACTAGCAGCTCCCTGCACCATCCAATACTGCCAGCTCCCTGCTTCCAACAATACTAGCAGCTCCCTGCACCATCCAATACGAGCAGCTCCCTGCTCCCTCCAATACTAGCAGCTCCCTGCTCCATCCAAAACTGCCAGCTCCCTGCTCCCAACAATACTAGCAGCTCCCTGCTCCGTCTAATACTGCCAGCTCCCTGCTCCCAACAATACTAGCAGCTCCCTGCTCCCTCCAATACTACCAGTTCCCTGCTCCATCCAATACTGCCAGCACCCTGCTCCCAACAATACTAGCAGCTCCCTGCTCCGTCCAATACTGCCAGCTCCCTGCTCCCAACAATACTAGCAGCTCCCTGCTCCCTCCAATACTACCAGTTCCCTGCTCCCTCCAACACTGCCAGTTCCCTGCTCCATCCAATACTGCCAGCACCCTGCTCCCAACAATACTAGCAGCTCCCTGCTCCATCCAATACTGGCAGATCCCTGCTCCCAACAATACTCGCAGCTCCCTGCTCCATCCAATACTGCCAGCTCCCTGCTCCCAACAATACTAGTAGTTCCCTGCTCCCTCCAATACTGCCAGTTCCCTGCTACCTCCAATACTACGAGCTCCCCGCTCCATCCAATACTAGCAGCTCGCTGCTCCATCCAATACAGCCAGCTCCCTGCTCCCTCCAATACTCGCAGCACCCTGCTCCATCCAGTACTGCCAGCACCCTGCTCCCAACAATACTAGGAGCTCCCTGCTACATCCAATACTGCCAGCACCCTGCTCCCAACAATACTAGGAGCTCCCTGCTCCATCCAATACTGCCAGCTCCCTGCACCCAACAATACTAGCAGCTCCCTGCTCCCTCCAATACTACCAGCTCCCTGCTCCCAACAATACTACCAGCTCCCTGCTCCATCCAATACTGCCAGCTCCCTGCTTCCAACAATACTAGCAGCTCCCTGCACCATCCAATACTAGCAGCTCCCTGCTCCTTCCAATACCAGCAGCTGCCTGCTCCATCCAATACTGCCAGCTCCCTGCTCACAACAATACTAGCAGCTCCCTGCTCCATCCAATACTGCCAGCACCCTGCTCCCAACAATACTAGCAGCTCCCTGCTCCCTCCAATACTGCCAGTTCCCTGCTCCCTCCAAAACTACCAGCTCCCTGCTCCCTCCAATACTGCCAGTTCCCTGCTCCATCCAATACTACCAGCTCCCTGCTCCCTCCAATACTGCCAGTTCCCTGCTCCATCCAATGCTGCCAGCTCCCTGCTCCCAACAATACTAGCAGCTCCCTGCTCCCTCCAATACTGCCAGTTCCCTGCTCCCTCCAATACTCGCAGCTCCCTGCTCCATCCAATACTGCCAGCTCCCTGCACCCAACAATACTAGCAGCTCCCTGCTCCCTCCAATACTACCAGCTCCCTGCTCCCAACAATACTGCCAGTTCCCTGCTCCCTCCAATACTGCCAGTTCCCTGCTCCCTCCAATACTGCCAGTTCCCTGCTCCCTCCAATACTGCCAGTTCCCTGCTCCCTCCAATACTGCCAGTTCCCTGCTCCATCCAATACTGCCAGCTCCCTGCTCCCTCCAATACTGCCAGTTCCCTGCTCCATCCAATGCTGCCAGCTCCCTGCTCCCAACAATACTAGCAGCTCCCTGCTCCCTCCAATACTGCCAGTTCCCTGCTCCATCCAATACTACCAGCTCCCTGCTCCCTCCAATACTAGCAGCTCCCTGCTCCATCCAATACTGCCAGCTCCCTGCTCCCAACAGTACTCGGAGCTCCCTGATCCATCCAATACTGCCAGCTCCCTGCTCCCAACAATACTTGCAGCTCCCTGCTCCAGCCAATACTGCCAGCTCCCTGCTCCCAACAATACTAGCAGCTCCCTGCACCATCCAATACTGCCAGCTCCCTGCTCCCAACAATACTAGCAGCTCCCTGCTCCATCCAATACTGCCAGCTCCCTGCTCCCAACAATACTAGCAGCTCCCTGCTCCCTCCAATGCCTCCAGCTCCCTGCTCCCTCCAATACTAGCAGCTCCCTGCTCCATCCAATGCTGCCAGCTCCCTGCTCCCAACAATACTAGCAGCTCCCTGCTCCCTCCAATACTACCAGCTCACTGCTCCCAACAATACTACCAGCTCCCTGCTCCATCCAATACTGCCAGCTCCCTGCTTCCAACAATACTAGCAGCCCCCTGCACCCTCCAATACTGCCAGTTCCCTGCTACCTCCAATACTACGAGATCCCTGCTGCCGCCAATACTACCAGCTCCCTGCTCCATGCCATCTTGCCAGTTCCCTCCTCCCTCCAATATTGCCAGTTCCCTGTACTCCCTCCAGTACTGCCAGCTCCCTGCTGCCTCCAATACTACCAGCTCCCTGCACCTCCCAATACTACCAGTTCCTTGCACCTCCAATACTACCAGCTCCCTGCACCCCCCAACACTCCCAGTTCCCTGCACCCCCGAATACTACCAGCTCCCTGCTCTCCCAAATACTACCAGTTCCCTGTACCTCCAAGACTACCAGCTCCCTGCTCCATCCAATACTACCAGCTCCCTGCTCCATCCCATATTGCCAGTTCCCTCCTCCCTCCATTATTGCCAGTTCCCTGCTCCCTCCAGTACTGCCAGCTCCCTGCTGCCTCCAATATTGCCAGTTCCCTCCTCCCTCTAATACTGACAGCTCCCTGCGGCCTCCAATACCACCAGCTCCCTGCTCCATCCAATATTGCCAGTTCCCTCCTCCCTCCAATACTGCCAGCCCCCGGCTCTGTCCAATACTGCCAGTTCCCTGCACCTCCAATACTACCAGCTCCCTGCTCCATCCAATACTGCCAGCTCCCTGCTCCCTCAATACTGCCAGCTCCCTGCTCCATCCAATACTGCCAGCTCCCTGCTCCCAACAATACTAGCAGCTCCCTGCTCCCACCAATACTGCCAGTTCCTTGCTCCATCCAAATCTACCAGCTCCCTGCTCCCTCCAATCCTGCCAGTTCCCTGCTCGATCCAATACTACCAGCTCCCTGCTCGATCCAATACTACCAGCTCCCTGCTCCCTCCAATACTGCCAGTTCCCTGTTCCATCCCGTACTGCCAGTTCCCTGCTCCATCCAATACTGCCAGCTCCCTGCTCCCAACATTACTAGCAGCTCCCTGCACCATCCAATACTGCCAGCTCCCTGCTCCCAACAATACTAGCTGCTCCCTGCTCCATCCAATACTGCCAGCTCCCTGCTCCCAACAATACTAGCATCTCCCTGCTCCATCCAATGCTACCAGCTCCCTGCTCCCAACAATACTAGCTGCTCCCTGCTCCATCCAATACTGCCAGCTCCCTGCTTCCAACAATACTAGCAGCTCCCTGCACCATCCAATACGAGCAGCTCCCTGCTCCCTCCAATACTAGCAGCTCCCTGCTCCATCCAAAACTGCCAGCTCCCTGCTCCCAACAATACTAGCAGCTCCCTGCTCCGTCCAATACTGCCAGCTCCCTGCTCCCAACAATACTAGCAGCTCCCTGCTCCATCCAATACTGCCAGCACCCTGCTCCCAACAATACTAGCAGCTCCCTGCTCCCTCCAATACTGCCAGTTCCCTGCTCCCTCCAAAACTACCAGCTCCCTGCTCCCTCCAATACTGCCAGTTCCCTGCTCCATCCAATACTACCAGCTCCCTGCTCCCTCCAATACTGCCAGTTCCCTGCTCCATCCAATGCTGCCAGCTCCCTGCTCCCAACAATACTAGCAGCTCCCTGCTCCCTCCAATACTGCCAGTTCCCTGCTCCCTCCAATACTCGCAGCACCCTGCTCCCTCCAATACTCGCAGCACCCTGCTCCATCCAGTACTGCCAGCACCCTGCTCCCAACAATACTAGGAGCTCCCTGCTCCATCCAATACTGCCAGCTCCCTGCTACCAACAATACGAGCAGCTCCCTGCTCCATCCAATACTGCCAGCTCCCTGCACCCAACAATACTACCAGCTCCCTGCTCCCTCCAATACTAGCAGCTCCCTGCTCCATCCAATACTGCCAGCTCCCTGCTCCCAACAATACTCGGAGCTCCCTGATCCATCCAATACTGCCAGCTCCCTGCTCCCAACAATACTTGCAGCTCCCTGCTCCAGCCAATACTGTCAGCTCCCTGCTCCCAACAGTACTCGCTACTCCCTGCTCCATCCAATACTGCCAGCTCCCTGCTCCCAACAATACTAGCAGCTCCCTGCACCATCCAATACTGCCAGCTCCCTGCTCCCAGCAATACTAGCAGCTCCCGGCTCCTTCCAATACTGCCAGCTCCCTGCTCCCAACAATACTAGCAGCTCCCTGCTCCCTCCAATGCTACCAGCTCCCTGCTCCCTCCAATACTAGCAGCTCCCTGCTCCATCCAATGCTGCCAGCTCCCTGCTCCCAACAATACTAGCAGCTCCCTCCAATACTACCAGCTCACTGCTCCCAACAATACTACCAGCTCCCTGCTCCATCCAATACTGCCAGCTCCCTGCTTCCAACAATACTAGCAGCTCCCTGCACCCTCCAATACTGCCAGTTCCCTGCTACCTCCAATACTACGAGATCCCTGCTCCATCCAATACTAGCAGCTCGCTGCTCCATCCAGTACTGCCAGCACCCTGCTTCCAACAATACTAGGAGCTCCCTGCTCCATCCAATACTGCCAGCACCCTGCTCCCAACAATACTAGGAGCTCCCTGCTCCATCCAATACTGCCAGCTCCCTGCTACCAACAATACGAGCAGCTCCCTGCTCCATCCAATTCTGCCAGCTCCCTGCACCCAACAATACTAGCAGCTCCCTGCTCCCTCCAATACTACCAGCTCCCTGCTCCCAACAACACTACCAGCTCCCTGCTCCCAACAATACTGCCAGCTCCCTGCTTCCAACAATACTAGCAGCTCCCTGCACCATCCAATACTAGCAGCTCCCTGCTCCCTCCAATACCAGCAGCTCTCTGCTCCATCCAATACTGCCAGCTCCCTGCTCACAACAATACTAGCAGCTCCCTGCTCCATCCAATACTGCCAGCACACTGCTCCCAACAATACTAGCAGCTCCCTGCTCCCTCCAATACTGCCAGTTCCCTGCTCCATCCAAAACTACCTGCTCCCTCCAATACTGCCAGTTCCCTGCTCCATCCAATACTACCAGCTCCCTGCTCCCTCCAATACTGCCAGTTCCCTGCTCCATCCAATGCTGCCAGCTCCCTGCTCCCAACAATACTAGCAGCTCCCTGCTCCCTCCAATACTGCCAGTTCCCTGCTCCATCCAATACTACCAGTTCCCTGCTCCCTCCAATACTAGCAGCTCCCTGCTCCATCCAATACTGCCAGCTCCCTCCTCCCAACAATACTCGGAGCTCCCTTCTCCATCCAATACTGCCAGCTCCCTGCTCCCAACAATACTTCCAGCTCCCTGCTCCATCCAATACTGTCAGCTGCCTGCTCCCAACAGTACTCGCTACTCCCTGCTCCATCCAATACTGCCAGCTGCCTGCTCCCAATAATACTAGCAGCTCCCTACACCATCCAAAACTGCCAGCTCCCTGCTCCCAACAATACTAGCAGCTCCCGGCTCCATCCAATACTGCCAGCTCCCTGCTCCCAACAATACTAGCAGCTCCCTGCTCCCTCCAATGCTACCAGCTCCCTGCTCCCTCCAATACTAGCAGCTCCCTGCTCCATCCAATGCTGCCAGCTCCCTGCTCCCAACAATACTAGCAGCTCCCTCCAATACTACCAGCTCACTGCTCCCAACAATACTACCAGCTCCCTGCTCCATCCAATACTGCCAGCTCCCTGCTTCCAACAATACTAGCAGCTCCCTGCACCCTCCAATACTGCCAGTTCCCTGCTACCTCCAATACTACGAGATCCCTGCTCCATCCAATACTAGCAGCTCGCTGCTCCATCCAGTACTGCCAGCACCCTGCTTCCAACAATACTAGGAGCTCCCTGCTCCATCCAATACTGCCAGCACCCTGCTCCCAACAATACTAGGAGCTCCCTGCTCCATCCAATACTGCCAGCTCCCTGCTACCAACAATACGAGCAGCTCCCTGCTCCATCCAATTCTGCCAGCTCCCTGCACCCAACAATACTACCAGCTCCCTGCTCCCTCCAATACTACCAGCTCCCTGCTCCCAACAACACTACCAGCTCCCTGCTCCCAACAATACTGCCAGCTCCCTGCTTCCAACAATACTAGCAGCTCCCTGCACCATCCAATACTAGCAGCTCCCTGCTCCCTCCAATACCAGCAGCTCTCTGCTCCATCCAATACTGCCAGCTCCCTGCTCACAACAATACTAGCAGCTCCCTGCTCCATCCAATACTGCCAGCACACTGCTCCCAACAATACTAGCAGCTCCCTGCTCCCTCCAATACTGCCAGTTCCCTGCTCCATCCAAAACTACCTGCTCCCTCCAATACTGCCAGTTCCCTGCTCCATCCAATACTACCAGCTCCCTGCTCCCTCCAATACTGCCAGTTCCCTGCTCCATCCAATGCTGCCAGCTCCCTGCTCCCAACAATACTAGCAGCTCCCTGCTCCCTCCAATACTGCCAGTTCCCTGCTCCATCCAATACTACCAGTTCCCTGCTCCCTCCAATACTAGCAGCTCCCTGCTCCATCCAATACTGCCAGCTCCCTGCTCCCAACAATACTCGGAGCTCCCTTCTCCATCCAATACTGCCAGCTCCCTGCTCCCAACAATACTTCCAGCTCCCTGCTCCATCCAATACTGTCAGCTGCCTGCTCCCAACAGTACTCGCTACTCCCTGCTCCATCCAATACTGCCAGCTGCCTGCTCCCAATAATACTAGCAGCTCCCTACACCATCCAAAACTGCCAGCTCCCTGCTCCCAACAATACTAGCAGCTCCCGGCTCCATCCAATACTGCCAGCTCCCTGCTCCCAACAATACTAGCAGCTCCCTGCTCCCTCCAATGCTACCAGCTCCCTGCTCCCTCCAATACTACCAACTCCCTGCTCCATCCAATAATGCCAGTTACCTGCTCCCTCCAATACTACCAGCTCCCTGCACCTCCATGACTATCAGTTCCCTTTTCCCCCAAATACTACCAGCACGCTGCACCTCCAAAACTACCAGCTCCCTGCACCCCCAATACTACCAGTTCCCTGCTCCTTCCAATACTACCAGTTCCCTGCTCCTCCAAATACTAACAGCTTCCTGCTCCCCCGAAGACTGCCAGCTCCCTGCCCCCTCCAATACTACCAGTTCCCTGCTCCCTCAAATACTACCAGCTCCCTGCTCCCCCAAATTATACCAGTTTTCTGCACCTCCAATACTACCAGTTCCCTGCTGCCCCAAATACTACCAGCTCCATGCTGCCCCAAATACTACCAGCTCCATGCTGCCCCAAATACTAACAGTTCCCTGCACCTCCAACACTGCCAGCTCCCTGGTCCCACCAATACCACCATCACCCTGCTCCCTCAAATACTACCAGTTCCCTGCACCTCCAATACTACCAGCTCCCTGCACCCCACAATAATACCAGTTCCCTTCTCCCTCAAATACTACCAGTTTCCTGCACCTCCAATACTACGAGCTCCCTGCTCCCGCAAATACTACCAGCTCCCTGCTGCCCCGAATACTCCCAGTTCCCTGCTCCCTCCAATACTCCGAGCTCCATGCACCATCCAATAATGCCAGTTACCTGCTCCCTCCAATAATACCAGCTCCCTGCTCCCTCCAATACTACCAGCTCCCTGCTCCATCCAATAATGCCAGTTACCTGCTCCCTCCAATAATACCAGCTCCCTGCTCCCTCCAATACTACCAGCTCCCTGCTCCATCCAATATTGCCAGTTCCCTGCTCCCTCCAATACAACCAGCTCCCTGCACCTCCAATACTACCAGTTCACTGCTTTCCCCCAAATACTACCAGCTCCCTGCACCTCCAAAACTACCAGCTCCCTGCACCTCCAAAACTACCAGCTCCCTGCTCACCCGAAGACTGCCAGCTCCCTGCCCCCTCCAATACTACCAGTTCCCTGCACCCTCAAATACTACCAGCTCCCTGCTCCCCCAAATTATACCAGTTTCCTGCACCTCCAATACTACCAGCTCCCTGCTCCCCCCAATACTACCAGCTCCCTGCTCCCCCAAATTATACCAGTTTCCTGCACCTCCAATACTACCAGCTCCCTGCACCCCCCAAAACTAACAGTTCCCTGTTCCCGCAAATACTACCAGTTCCTTGCACCTCCAATACGACCAGCTCCCTGCACCCCCCAATACTCCCAGTTCCCTGCACCCTTGAATACTAACAGCTCCCTGCTCCCCCAAATACTACCAGTTCCCTGCACCTCCAATACTACCAGCTCCCTGCTCCCCCCAGTACTGCCAGCCCTTTGCTCCCTCCAATACTACCAGTTCCCTGCACCTCCAATACTAACAGCTCCCTGCTCCCCCAAATACTACCAGTTCCCTGCACCTCCAATACTACCAACTCCCTGCTCCCCCCAGTACTGCCAGCCCTTTGCTCCCTCCAATACTACCAGTTCCCTGCACCTCCAATACTACCAGCTCCCTGCTCCATCCAATATTGCCAGTTCCCTGCTACCTCCAATACTGCCAGCTCCCTGCTGCCTCCAATACTACCAGCTCCCTGCTCCATGCCATCTTGCCAGTTCCCTCCTCCCTCCAATATTGCCAGTTCCCTGCTCCCTCCAGTACTGCCAGCTCCCTGCTGCCTCCAATACTACCAGCTCCCTGCACCTTCCAATACTACCAGTTCCTTGCACCTCCAATACTACCAGCTGCCTGCACCCCCCAACACTCCCAGTTCCCTGCACCCCCGAATACTACCAGCACCCTGCTCTCCCAAATACTACCAGTTCCCTGCACCTCCAATAGTACCAGCTCCCTGCTCCCCCCAGTACTGCCAGCCCTTTGCTCCCTCCAATACTACCAGTTCCCTGTACCTCCAAGACCACCAGCTCCCTGCTCCATCCAATACTACCAGCTCCCTGCTCCATCCCATATTGCCAGTTCCCTCCTCCCTCCAATATTGCCAGTTCCCTGCTCCCTCCAGTACTGCCAGCTCCCTGCTGCCTCCAATATTGCCAGTTCCCTCCTCCCTCTAATACTGACAGCTCCCTGCTGCCTCCAATACTACCAGCTCCCTGCTCCATCCAATATTGCCAGTTCCCTCCTCCCTCCAATACTGCCAGCCCCCGGCTCTGTCCAATACTGCCAGTTCCCTGCACCTCCAATACTACCAGCTCCCTGCTCCATCCAATATTGCCAGCTCCCTGCTCCCTCAATACTGCCAGCTCCCTGCTCCATCCAATACTGCCAGCTCCCTGCTCCCAACAATACTAGCAGCTCCCTGCTCCCACCAATACTGCCAGTTCCTTGCTCCATCCAAATCTACCAGCTCCCTGCTCCCTCCAATCCTGCCAGTTCCCTGCTCTATCCAATACTACCAGCTCCCTGCTCCCTCCAATACTGCCAGTTCCCTGTTCCATCCCGTACTGCCAGTTCCCTGCTCCATCCAATACTGCCAGCTCCCTGCTCCCAACAATAGTTGCAGCTCCCTGCTCCGGCCAATACTGCCAGTTCCCTGCTCCATCCAATACTACCAGCTCCCTGCTCCCTCCAATACGAGCAACTCCCTGCTCCTTCCGATACTGCCAGCTCCCTGCTCCCAACATTACTAGCAGCTCCCTGCACCATCCAATACTGCCAGCTCCCTGCTCCCAACAATACTAGCTGCTCCCTGCTCCATCCAATACTGCCAGCTCCCTGCTCCCAACAATACTAGCAGCTCCCTGCTTAATCCAATGCTACCAGCTCCCTGCTCCCAACAATACTACCAGCTCCCTGCTCCATCCAATACTGCCAGCTCCCTGCTGCCAACAATACTAGCAGCTCCCTGCACCATCCAATACGAGCAGCTCCCTGCTCCCTCCAATACTAGCAGCTCCCTGCTCCATCCAAAACTGCCAGCTCCCTGCTCCCAACAATACTAGCAGCTCCCTGCTGCGTCCAATACTGCCAGCTCCCTGCTCCCAACAATACTAGCAGCTCCCTGCTCCCTCCAATACTGCCAGTTCCCTGCTCCATCCAATACTACCAGCTCCCTGCTCCCTCCAATACTGCCAGTTCCCTGCTACCTCCAATACTACGAGCTCCCTGCTCCATCCAATACTAGCAGCTCGCTGCTCCATCCAATACAGCCAGCTCCCTGCTCCCTCCAATACTCGCAGCACCCTGCTCCATCCAGTACTGCCAGCACCCTGCTCCCAACAATACTAGGAGCTCCCTGCTCCATCCAATACTGCCAGCACCCTGCTCCCAACAATACTAGGAGCTCCCTGCTCCATCCAATACTGCCAGCTCCCTGCTCCCAACAATACTAGCAGCTCCCTGCTCCCTCCAATACTGCCAGTTCCCTGCTCCATCCAAAACTACCAGCTCCCTGCTCCCTCCAATACTGCCAGTTCCCTGCTCCATCCAATACTACCAGCTCTCTGCTCCCTCCAATACTGCCAGTTCCCTGCTCCATCGAATGCTGCCAGCTCCCTGCTCCCAAAAATACTAGCTGCTCCCTGCTCCCTCCAATACTGCCAGTTTCCTGCTCCATCCAATACTACCAGCTCCCTGCTCCCTCCAATACTAGCAGCTCCCTGCTCCATCCAATACTGCCAGCTCCCTGCTCCCAACAATACTCGGAGCTCCCTGCTCCATCCAATACTGCCAGCTCCCTGCTCCCAACAATACTTGCAGCTCCCTGCTCCATCCAATACTGTCAGCTCCCTGCTCCCAACAGTACTCGCTACTCCCTGCTCCATCCAATACTGCCAGCTGCCTGCTCCCAACAATACTAGCAGCTCCCTGCACCATCCAATACTGCCAGCTCCCTGCTCCCAACAATACTAGCAGCTCCCTGCTCCATCCAATACTGCCAGCTCCCTGCTCCCAACAATACTAGCAGCTCCCTGCTCCCTCCAATGCTACCAGCTCCCTGCTCCCTCCAATACTAGCAGCTCCCTGCTCCATCCAATGCTGCCAGCTCCCTGCTCCCAACAATACTAGCAGCTCCCTGCTCCCAACAATACTAGCAGCTCCCTGCTCCCTCCAATACTACCAGCTCCCTGCTCCCAACAATACTACCAGCTCCCTGCTCCCAACAATAATACCAGCTCCCTGCTCCATCCAATACTGCCAGCTCCCTGCTTCCAACAATACTAGCAGCTCCCTGCACCCTCCAATACTGCCAGTTCCCTGCTACCTCCAATACTACGAGCTCCCTGCTCCATCCAATACTCGCAGCACCCTTCTCCATCCAGTACTGCCAGCACCCTGCTCCCAACAATACTAGGAGCTCCCTGCTCCATCCAATACTGCCAGCACCCTGCTCCCAACAATACTAGGAGCTCCCTGCTCCATCCAATACTGCCAGCTCCCTGCTACCAACAATACGAGCAGCTCCCTGCTCCATCCAATACTAGCAGCTCCCTGCACCCAACAATACTAGCAGCTCCCTGCTCCCTCCAATACTACCAGCTCCCTGCTCCCAACAATACTACCAGCTCCCTGCTCCCAACAATACTGCCAGCTCCCTGCTTCCAACAATACTAGCAGCTCCCTGCACCATCCAATACTAGCAGCTCCCTGCTCCCTCCAATACCAGCAGCTCCCTGCTCCATCCAATACTGTCAGCTCCCTGCTCACAACAATACTAGCAGCTCCCTGCTCCATCCAATACTGCCAGCACCCTGCTCCCAACAATACTAGCAGCTCCCTGCTCCCTCCAATACTGCCAGTTCCCTGCTCCATCCAAAACTACCAGCTCCCTGCTCCCTCCAATACTGCCAGTTCCCTGCTCCATCCAATACTACCAGCTCCCTGCTCCCTCCAATACTGCCAGTTCCCTGCTCCATCCAATGCTGCCAGCTCCCTGCTCCCAACAGTACTCGCTACTCCCTGCTCCATCCAATACTGCCAGCTGCCTGCTCCCAACAATACTAGCAGCTCCCTGCTCCATCCAATACTGCCAGCTCCCTGCTCCCAACAATACTAGCAGCTCCCTGCTCCCTCCAATGCTACCAGCTCCCTGCTCCCTCCAATACTAGCAGCTCCCTGCTCCATCCAATGCTGCCAGCACCCTGCTCCCAACAATACTAGCAGCTCCCTGCTCCCTCCAATACTGCCAGTTCCCTGCTCCATCCAATACTACCAGATCCCTGCTCCTCACAATACGACCAGTTCCCTGCACCTCCAATGCTACCAGCTCCCTGCACACCCCAATGCTACCAGCTCTCTGCTCCCCCAAATACTGCCAGTTCCCTGCACCTCCAATGCTACCAGTTCCCTGCACCTCCAATACTCCCAGCTCCCTGCTCCCTCCAAAACTGCCAGATCTCTGTCCTCCCCAATACTACCAGTTCCCTGCTCCCTCCAATACTACCAGTTCCCTGCAGCTCCAATACTGCCAGTTCCCTGCTCACTCCATTACTACCAGTTCCCTGCACCTCCAATACTACCAGCTCCCTGCTCCCTCCAAAACTGCCAGATCTCTGTCCTCCCCAATACTAGCAGTTCCCTGCTCCCTCCAATACTGCCAGTTCCCTGCAACCTCCAATACTACGAGCTCCCTGCTCCATCCAATACTAGCAGCTCGCTGCTCCATCCAATACAGCCAGCTCCCTGCTCCCTCCAATACTCGCAGCACCCTGCTCCATCCAGTACTGCCAGCACCCTGCTCCCAACAATACTAGGAACTCCCTGCTCCATCCAATACTGCCAGCACCCTGCTCCCAACAATACTAGGAGCTCCCTGCTCCATCCAATACTGCCAGCTCCCTGCTCCCAACAATACTAGCAGCTCCCTGCTCCCTCCAATACTGCCAGTTCCCTGCTCCATCCAAAACTACCAGCTCCCTGCTCCCTCCAATACTGCCAGTTCCCTGCTCCATCCAATGCTACCAGCTCTCTGCTCCCTCCAATACTGCCAGTTCCCTGCTCCATCCAATGCTGCCAGCTCCCTGCTCCCAACAATACTAGCTGCTCCCTGCTCCCTCCAATACTGCCAGTTCCCTGCTCCATCCAATACTACCAGCTCCCTGCTCCCTCCAATACTAGCAGCTCCCTGCTCCATCAAATACTGCCAGCTCCCTGCTCCCAACAACACTCGGAGCTCCCTGCTCCATCCAATACTGCCAGCTCCCTGCTCCCAACAATACTTGCAGCTCCCTGCTCCATCCAATACTGTCAGCTCCCTGCTCCCAACAGTACTCGCTACTCCCTGCTCCATCCAATACTGCCAGCTGCCTGCTCCCAACAATACTAGCAGCTCCCTGCACCATCCAATACTGCCAGCTCCCTGCTCCCAACAATACTAGCAGCTCCCTGCTCCATCCAATACTGCCAGCTCCCTGCTCCCAACAATACTAGCAGCTCCCTGCTCCCTCCAATGCTACCAGCTCCCTGCTCCCTCCAATACTAGCAGCTCTCTGCTCCATCCAATGCTGCCAGCTCCCTGCTCCCAACAATACTAGCAGCTCCCTGCTCCCTCCAATACTACCAGCTCCCTGCTCCCAACAATACTACCAGCTCCCTGCTCCATCCAATACTGCCAGCTCCCTGCTTCCAACAATACTAGCAGCTCCCTGCACCCTCCAATACTGCCAGTTCCCTGCTACCTCCAATACTACGAGCTCCCTGCTCCATCCAATACTAGCAGCTCGCTGCTCCATCCAATACAGCCAGCTCCCTGCTCCCTCCAATACTCGCAGCACCCTGCTCCATCCAGTACTTCCAGCACCCTGCTCCCAACAATACTAGGAGCTCCCTGCTCCATCCAATACTGCCAGCACCCTGCTCCCAACAATACTAGGAGCTCCCTGCTCCATCCAATACTGCCAGCTCCCTGCTACCAACAATACGAGCAGCTCCCTGCTCCATCCAATACTGCCAGCTCCCTGCACCCAACAATACTAGCAGCTCCCTGCTCCCTCCAATACTACCAGCTCCCTGCTCCCAACAATACTGCCAGCTCCCTGCTCCCAACAATACTGCCAGCTCCCTGCTTCCAACAATACTAGCAGCTCCCTGCACCATCCAATACTAGCAGCTCCCTGCTCCCTCCAATACCAGCAGCTCCCTGCTCCATCCAATACTGTCAGCTCCCTGCTCACAACAATACTAGCAGCTCCCTGCTCCATCCAATACTGCCAGCACCCTGCTCCCAACAATACTAGCAGCTCCCTGCTCCCTCCAATACTGCCAGTTCCCTGCTCCATCCAAAACTACCAGCTCCCTGCTCCCTCCAATACTGCCAGTTCCCTGCTCCATCCAATACTACCAGCTCCCTGCTCCCTCCAATACTGCCAGTTCCCTGCTCCATCCAATGCTGCCAGCTCCCTGCTCCCAACAATACTAGCAGCTCCCTGCTCCCTCCAATACTGCCAGTTCCCTGCTCCATCCAATACTACCAGCTCCCTGCTCCCTCCAATACTGCCAGTTCCCTGCTCCATCCAATACTGCCAGCTGCCTGCTCCCAACAATACTCGGAGCTCCCTGCTCCATCCAATATTGCCAGCTCCCTGCTCCCAACAATACTTCCAGCTCCCTGCTCCATCCAATACTGTCAGCTCCCTGCTCCCAACAGTACTCGCTACTCCCTGCTCCATCCAATACTGCCAGCTGCCTGCTCCCAACAATACTAGCAGCTCCCTGCACCATCCAAAACTGCCAGCTCCCTGCTCCCAACAATACTAGCAGCTCCCTGCTCCATCCAATACTGCCAGCTCCCTGCTCCCAACAATACTAGCAGCTCCCTGCTCCCTCCAATGCTACCAGCTCCCTGCTCCCTCCAATACTAGCAGCTCCCTGCTCCATCCAATGCTGCCAGCACCCTGCTCCCAACAATACTAGCAGCTCCCTGCTCCCTCCAATACTGCCAGTTCCCTGCTCCATCCAATACTACCAGATCCCTGCTCCTCACAATACGACCAGTTCCCTGCACCTCCAATGCTACCAGCTCCCTGCACACCCCAATGCTACCAGCTCTCTGCTCCCCCAAATACTGCCAGTTCCCTGCACCTCCAATGCTACCAGTTCCCTGCACCTCCAATGCTACCAGCTCCCTGCACACCCCAATGCTACCAGCTCTCTGCTCCCCCAAATACTGCCAGTTCCCTGCACCTCCAATGCTACCAGTTCCCTGCACCTCCAATACTCCCAGCTCCCTGCTCCCTCCAAAACTGCCAGATCTTTGTCCTCCCCAATACTACCAGTTCCCTGCTCCCTCCAATACTACCAGTTCCCTGCAGCTCCAATACTGCCAGTTCCCTGCTCACTCCATTACTACCAGTTCCCTGCACCTCCAATACTACCAGCTCCCTGCTCCCTCCAAAACTGCCAGATCTCTGTCCTCCCCAATACTACCAGTTCCCTGCACCTCCAATACTACCAGTTCCCTGCTCCCCCAAATACTTCCAGTTCCCTGCACCTCCAATACCACCAGTGCCCTGCACCTCCAATACTACCAGCTCCCTGCACCCCCAATACTACCAGTTCCCTGCACCTCCAATACTACCAGTTCCCTGCTCCCCCAAATACTTCCAGTTCCCTGCACCTCCAATACCACCAGTGCCCTGCACCTCCAATACTACCAGTTCCCTGCACCTCCAATACTACCAGTTCCCTGCTCCCCCAAATACTTCCAGTTCCCTGCACCTCCAATACTACCAGTTCCCTGCTCCCCCAAATATAACCAGTTCCCTGCACCTCCAATACTACCAGTGCCCTGCACCTCCAATACTACCAGCTCCCTTCTCCCACCAATAGTAGCAGCTCCCTGCTCCCTCCAAGACGAGCAGCTCCCTGCTCCATCCAATACTGCCAGCTCCCTGCTCCATCCAATACTACCAGCTCCCTTCTCCCACCAATAGTAGCATCTCCCTGCTCCCTCCAAGACGAGCAGCTCCCTGCTCCATCCAATACTGCCAGCTCCCTGCTCCATCCAATACTGCCAGCTCCCTGCTCCATCCAAAACTGCCAGCTCCCTGCTCCCAAAAATAATAGCAGCTCCCTGCTCCATCCAATACTGCCAGCTCCATGCTCCCAACAATACTAGCAGCTCCCTGCTCCCTCCAATACTGCCAGTTTCCTGCTCCATCCAACACAGCCAGCTCCCTTCTCCCACCAATACTAGCAGGTCCCTGCTCCCTCCAATACGAGCAGCTCCCTGCTCCCTCCAATACGAGCAGCTCCCTGCTCCATCCAACACAGCTAGCTCTCTTCTCCCACCAATACCTGCAGGTCCCTGCTCCCTCCAATACTAGCAGCTCCCTGCTCCATCCAATACTGCCAGCTCCCTGCTCCCTCCAATACGAGCAGCTCCCTGCTCCATCCAATACTAGCAGCTCCCTGCTCCCTCCAATACGAGCAACTCCCTGCTCCATCCAATACTGTCAGCTCCCTGCTCCCTCCAATACGAGCAGCTCCCTGTTCCATCCAATACAGCCAGCTCCCTGCTCCCAGCAATACTAGCAGCTCCCTGCTCCCTTCAATGTGGCCAGTTTACTGCTCCATCCAATACTAGCAGCTCCCTGCTCCCTCCAATACGAGCAGCTCCCTCCTCCATCCAACACAGCCAGCTCCCTTCTCCCACCAATACGAGCAGGTCCCTGCTCCCTCCAATATGAGCAGCTCCCTGCTCCATCCAATACTGCCAGCTCCCTGCTCCATCTAATACTGCCAGCTCCCTGCTCCCAGCAATACTAGCAGCTCTCTGCTCCATCCAATACTGCCAACTCCCTGCTCCCGATAATACGAGCAGCTCCCTGCTCCCTCCAATACTGCCAGCTCCCTGCTCCCAACAATACTAGCAGCTCCCTGCTCCCTCCAATACTGCCAGTTCCCTGCTCCATCTTATACTACCAGCTCCATGATACCTCCAATATGAGCAGCTCCCTGCTCCCTCCAATACTGCCAGTTCCCCGCTCCATCCAATACTGCCAGTTCCCTGCTCCATCCAATACTACCAGCTCCCTGCTCCCTCCAATACGAGCAGCTCCCTGCTCCATCCAATACTAGCAGCTCCCTGCTCCCTTCAATGCGGCCAGTTTACTGCTCCATCCAATACTCGCAGCTCCCTGTTCCCTCCAATACGAGTAGCACCCAGCTCCTTCAACACAGCCAGCTCCCTTCTCCCACCAATTCGAGCAGGTCCCTGCACCCTCCAATAGGAGCAGCTCCCTGCTCCCTCCAATACTGCCAGCTCCCTGCTCCCTCCAATACTGCCAGCTCCCTGCTCCCTTCAATACTGCCAGCTCCCTGCTCCCTTCAATACTGCCAGCTCCCTGCTCCATCCAATACTGCCAGCTCCCTGCTCCCAACAATACTAGCAGCTCCCTGCTCCCTTCAATGCGGCCAGTTCCCTGCTCCATCCAATACTAGCAGCTCCCAGCTCCCTCCAACACTAGCAGCTCCCTGCTCCATCCAATACTAGCAGCTCCCTGCTCCCCCAAATACTAACAGCTCCCTGCACCCCCTAAGACTGCCATCTCCCTGCCCCCTCCAATACTACCAGTTCCCTGCTCCCTCAATTACTACCAGCTCCCTGCTCCCCCAAATTATACCAGTTTCCTGCAGCTCCAATACTACCAGCTCCCTGTTCCCACAAATACTACCAGTTCCTTGCACCTCCAATCCTACCAGCTCCCTGCACCCCCCCAATACTACCAGTTCCCTGCACCTCCCAGTACTGCCAGCTCCCTGCTCCCAACAATACTACCAGCTCCCTGCTCCCTTCAATACTGCCAGCTCCCTGCTCCATCCAATACTGCCAGCTCCCTGCTCCCAACAATACTAGCAGCTCCCTGCTCCCTTCAATACTGCCAGTTCCTTGCTCCATCCAATACTAGCAGCTCCCTGCTCCCTCCAACACGAGCAGCTCCCTGCTCCATCCAATACTAGCAACTCCCTGCTCCCTCCAACACGAGCAGCATCCTGCTCCATCCAATGCTGCCAACTCCCTGTTCCATCCAACACAGCCAGCTCCCTTCTCCCACCAATAGTAGCAGCTCCCTGCTCCATCCAATACTGCCAGTTCCCTGCTCCATCCAATACTGCCAGTTCCCTGCTCCATCCAATACTGCCAGTTCCCTGCTCCATCCAATACTGCCAGCTCCCTGCTCCCTCCAATACGAGCAGCTCCCTGCTCCATCCAATACTGCCAGCTCCCTGCTCGCAACAATACTAGCAGCTCCCTGCTCCCTCCAATACTAGCAGCTCCCCGCTCCCTCCAATACTGCCAGTTCCCCGCTCCATCCAATACTACCAGTTCCCTGCTCCATCCAATACTACCAGCTTCCTGCTCACTCCAATACGAGCAGCTCCCTGCTCCATCCAAAACTGCCAGCTCCCTGCTCCGAACAATACTAGCAGCTCCCTGCTCCATCCAATACTGCCAGCTCCATGCTCCCAACAATATGAGCAGCTCCCTGCTCCATCCAATACTAGCAGCTCCCTGCTCCCTCCAATACGAGCAACTCCCTGCTCCATCCAATACTGCCAGCTCCCTGCTCCCTCCAATACGAGCAGCTCCCTGTTCCATCCAATACAGCCAGCTCACTGCTCCCAACAATACTAGCAGCTCCCTGCTCCCTTCAATATTGCCAGCTCCCTGCTCCATCCAATACTGCCAGCTCCCTGCTCAGAACAATACTAGCAGCTCCCTGCTCCCTACAATACTGCCAGCTCCCTGCTCCATCCAATACAGCCAGCTCCCTGCTCCCAACAATACTAGCAGCTCCTTGCTCCGTTCAATACTGCCAGCTCCCTGCTCCATCCAATACTGCCAGCTCCCTGCGCAGAACAATACTAGCAGCTCCCTGCTCCCTTCAATGCGGCCAGTTTACTGCTCCATCCAATATTAGCAGCTCCCTGCTCCATCCAACACAGCCAGCTCCCTTCTCCCACAAATACTAGCAGGTCCCTGCTCCCTCCAATACGAGCAGCTCCCTGCTCCATCCAAAACTGCCAGCTTCCTGCTCCCAGCAATACTAGCAGCTCCCTGCTCCCTTCAATGCGGCCAGTTCCCTGCTCCATCCAATACTAGCAGCTCCCTGCTCCCTCCAACACGAGCAGCTCCCTGCTCCATCCAATACTGCCAACTCCCTGTTCCATCCAACACTGCCAGCTCCCTTCTCCACCAATACTTGCAGCTCCCTGCTCCCTATAATACGAGCAGCTCCCTGCTCCATCCAATACTGCCAGCTCCCTGCTCCCTCCAATTCTGCCAGTTCCCTGCTCCATCCAATACTACCAGCTCCCTGCTCCCAACAATACTAGCAGCTCCCTGCTCCATCCAATACTGCCAGTTCCCTGCTCCCAACAATACTAGCAGCTCCCTGCTCCATCCAATACTGCCAGTTCCCTGCTCCCAACAATAGTAGCAGCTCCCTGCTCCATCCAATACTGCCAGCTCCCTGCTCCCAACAATACTAGCAGCTCCCTGCTCCATCCAATACTGCCAGTTCCCTGCTCCATCCAATACTAACAGCTGCTGTCTCCCTCGCTGTCTCCCTCGCTGTCTCCCTCGCTGTCTCCCTCGCTGTCTCCCTCGCTGTCTCCCTCGCTGTCTCCCTCGCTGTCTCCCTCGCTGTCTCCCTCGCCGTCTCCCTCGCCGTCTCCCTCGCCGTCTCCCTCGCCGTCTCCCTCGCCGTCTCTCTCGCCGTCTCTCTCGCCGTCTCTCTCGCTGTCTCTCTCGCTGTCTCTCTCGCTGTCTCTCTCAATGTACTCTCGCTGTCTCCCTCGCTGTCTCCCTCGCTGTCTCCCTCGCAGTCTCTCTCGCAGTCTCTCTCGCAGTCTCTCTCGCAGTCTCTCTCGCAGTCTCTCTCGCAGTCTCTCTCGCTGTCTCTCTCGCTGTCTCTCTCGCTGTCTCTCTCGCTGTCTCTCTCGCTGTCTCCCTCTCAGTCTCTCTCACTCACTCTCTCGCCGTCTCTCTCTCCATCTCTCTCGCCATCTCTCTCGCAGTCTCCCTCGCTGTCTCCCTCGCTGTCTCCCTCGCTGTCTCCCTCGCTGTCTCCCTCGCAGCCTCCCTCGCAGTCTCCCTCGCAGTCTCCCTCGCAGTCTCCCTCGCAGTCTCTCTCGCAGTCTCTCTCGCAGTCTCTCTCGCAGTCTCTCTCGCAGTCTCCCTCGCAGTCTCCCTCACTGTCTCCCTCACAGTCTCTCTCGCTGTCTCCATTGCAGTCTCCCACACATCTCTCTCGCTTTCTCCCTCGCAGTCTCTCTCGCAGTCTCTCTCGCAGTCTCTCTCGCAGTCTCTCTCGCAGTCTCTCTCGCAGTCTCTCTCGCTGTCCCTCTCGCAGTCTCTCTCGCAGTCTCTCTCGCAGTCTCTCTCGCTGTCTCCCTCGCAGTCTCTCTCGCAGTCTCTCTCGCAGTCTCTCTCGCAGTCTCTCTCGCAGTCTCTCTCGCTGTCCCTCTCGCAGTCTCCCTCGCAGTCTCTCTCGCTGTCTCCCTCGCAGTCTCTCTCGCAGTCTCCTTTGCAGTCTCTCTCGCTGTCTCCCTCGCAGTCTCCCTCGCAGTCTCCCTCGCAGTCTCCCTCGCAGTCTCCCTCGCAGTCTCCCTCGCAGTCTCCCTCGCTGTCTCCCTCGCAGTCTCCCTCGCAGTCGCTCTCACTTTCTCCCTCGCTGTCTCTCTCGCAGTCCTTCTCGCAGTCTCTGTTGCTATCTCCCTCGCTGTCTCCCTCGCTGTCTCCCTCGCTGTCTCCCTCGCTGTCTCCCTCGCTGTCTCCCTTGCTGTCTTCCACGCTGTCTTCCACGCTGTGTTCCACGCTGTGTTCCACGCTGTGTTCCACGCTGTCTCCCTCGCAGTCTCCCTCGCAGTCTCCCTCGCTGCCTCCCTCGCTTTCTCCCTCGCTTTCTCCCTCGCTGTCTCTCTCGCTGTCTCTCTCCCTGTCTCCCTCGCAGTCTCCCTCGCAGTCTCCCTCGCAGTCTCCCTCGCAGTCTCCCTCGCAGTCTCCCTCGCAGTCTCTCTCGCAGTCTCTCTCGCAGTCTCTCTCGCAGTCTCTCTCGCTGTCTCCCTCGCTGTGTCCCTCGCTCTCTCCCTCGCTCTCTCCCTCGCTCTCTCCCTCGCTCTCTCCCTCGCTCTCTCCCTCGCTCTCTCCCTCGCAGTCTCCCTCGCTGTCTCCCTCGCTGTGTCCCTCGCTGTGTCCCTCGCTGTGTCCCTCGCTGTGTCCCTCGCTCTCTCCCTCGCTCTCTCCCTCGCTCTCTCCCTCGCTCTCTCCCTCGCTCTCTCCCTCGCAGTCTCCCTCGCAGTCTCCCTCGCAGTCTCCCTCGCAGTCTCCCTCGCAGTCTCCCTCGCAGTCTCCCTCGCTGTCTCCCTCGCTGTCTCTCTCGCAGTCTCCCTCGCAGTCTCTCTGGCAGTCTCCCTCGCAGTCTCTCTGGCAGTCTCCCTCGCAGTCTCCCTCGCAGTCTCCCTCGCAGTCTCCCTCGCAGTCTCTCTCGCAGTCTCTCTCGCAGTCTCTCTCGCAGTCTCTCTCGCAGTCTCTCTCGCAGTCTCCCTCGCAGTTTCTCTCGCTGTCTCCCTCGCTGTCTCCCTCGCTGTCTCCCTCGCTGTCTCCCTCGCTGTCTCCCTCGCTGCCTCCCTCGCTGCCTCCCTCGCTGTCTCACGCGATCTCTCTCGCATTCTCTCTCGTTATCTCCCTTGCAGTCTCTCTCGCTGTGTCCCTCGCAGTCTCTATTGCTGTCTCCCTCGCTGCCTCCCTCGCAGTCTCTCTCGAAGTCTCTCTCGCTGTCTACCTCGCTGTCTCCCTCGCTGTCTCTCTCGCTCTTTCTCTCGCCGTCTCCCTCGCCGTCTTAATCGCTGTCTCCCTCGCATTCTCTCTCGCTGACTCCCTCGCAGTTTCCCTCGCTGTCTCCCTCGCAGTCTCTCTCGCTTTCTCCCTTATCTCTCCCTCGCAGTCTCTCTGGCAGTCTCTCTGGCAGTCTCTCTGGCAGTCTCTCTGGCAGTCTCTCTGGCAGTCTCTCTCGCAGTCTCTCTCGCAGTCTCCCTCGCAGTCTCCCTCGCAGTCTCCCTCGCAGTCTCCCTCGCAGTCTCCCTCGCAGTCTCTCTCGCAGTCTCTCTCGCAGTCTCTCTCGCAGTCACTCTCGCAGTCTCTCTCGCAGTCTCTCTCGCAGTCTCTCTCGCAGTCTCCCTCGCAGTCTCCCTCGCAGTCTCCCTCGCTGTTTCCCTCACAGTCTCTCTCGCTGTCTCCCTCGCAGTCTCTCTCGAAGTCGCGCTCGCTTTCTCCCTCGCTGTCTCTCTCGCAGTCCTTCTCGCAGTCTCTCTCGCTGTCTCCAGCGCTGTCTCCCTCGCTGTCTCCCTCGCTGTCTCCCTCGCTGTCTCCCTCGCTGTCTCCCTCGCTGTCTCCCTCGCTGTCTCCCTCGCTGTCTCCCACGCTGTCTCCCACGCTGTCTCTCTCGCTGTCTCTCTCGCTGTCTCTCTCGCTGTCTCTCTCGCTGTCTCTCTCGCTGTCTCTCTCGCTGTCTCTCTCGCCGTCTCTCTCGCCGTCTCCCTTGCAGTCTCTCTTGCAGTCTCTCTCGCTGTCTCCCTCGCTGTGTCTCTCGCTCTCTCCTTCGCTGTCTCACGCGCCCTCTCTCGCTGTCTCCCTCGCTGTCTCCCTCGCTGTCTCCCTCGCCGTCTCCCTCGCCGTCTCCCTCGCCGTCTCCCTCGCCGTCTCCCTCGCAGTCACTCTCTCTGTATCCCCGGCTGTCTCTCTCGCTATCTCCATAGCAGTCTCTCTCACTGTCTCTCTCACTGTCTCTGTCTCTGTCGCTGTCTCTGTCGCTGTCGCTGTCGCTGTCTCTGTCGCTGTCTCCCTCTTTGTCTCCCTCTTTGTCTCCCTCGCCGTCTCCCTCACCGTCTCCCTGGCCGTCTCTCTCGCAGTCTCTCTCGCAGTCTCTCTCGCAGTCTCTCTCGCTGTCTCTCTCGCTGTCTCTCTCAATGTACTCTCGCTGTCTCCCTCGCTGTCTCACTCGCTGTATCTCTCGCAGTCTCTCTCGCAGTCTCTCTCACAGTCTCTCTCACTATCTCTCTCGCAGTCTCTCTCGCAGTCTCCCTCGCAGTCTCCCTCGCAGTCTCCCTCGCAGTCTCCCTCGCAGTCTCCCTCGCAGTCTCTCTCGCTGTCTCCCTCGCTGTTTCCCTCGCAGTCTCTCTCGAAGTCGCTCTCGCTTTCTCCCTCGCAGTCTCTCTCGCTGTCTCCCTCGCAGTCTCCCTCGCAGTCTCTCTCGCAGTCTCTCTCGCAGTCTCTCTCGCAGTCTCTCTCGCAGTCTCTCTCGCTGTCTCCCTCGCTGTCTCCCTCGCTGTCTCCCTCGCTGTCTCCCTCGCTGTCTCCCTCGCTGTCTCCCTCGCTGTCTCCCTCGCTGTCTCCCTCGCTGTCTCTCTCGCCGTCTCCCTCGCCGTCTCCCTTGCAGTCACTCTCTCTGTATCCCCGGCTGTCTCTCTCGCTATCTCCATCGCAGTCTCTCTCACTGTCTCCCTCGCTGTCTCCCTCGCTGTCTCTGTCGCTGTCTCCCTCGATGTCTCCCTCGATGTCTCCCTCGCTGTCTCCCTCGCTGTCTCCCTCGCTGTCTCCCTCGCTGTCTCCCTCGCTGTCTCCCTCGCTGTCTCCCTCGCTGTCTCCCTCGCTGTCTCCGTCGCTGTCTCCGTCGCTGTCTCCGTCGCTGTCTCCGTCGCTGTCTCCGTCGCTGTCTCCGTCGCTGTCTCTGTCGCTGTCTCTGTCGCCGTCTCCCTCGCCGTCTCCCTCGCCGTCTCCCTCGCCGTCTCCCTCGCCGTCTCCCTCGCCGTCTCCCTGGCCGTCTCCCTGGCCGTCTCCCTGGCCGTCTCCCTGGCCGTCTCCCTGGCCGTCTCCCTGGCCGTCTCCCTGGCCGTCTCCCTGGCCGTCTCCCTGGCCGTCTCCCTCGCAGTCTCTCTCGCAGTCTCACTCGCTCTATCCCTCGCTGTATCTCTCGCAGTCTCTCTCACAGTCTCTCTCGCTGTCTCTCTCGCTGTCTCTCTCGCTGTCTCTCTCGCTGTCTCTCTCGCTGTCTCCCTCGCAGTCTCTCTCGCTCTCTCCCTCACTGTCTCTCTCGCAGTCTCTCTCGCCGTCTCTCTCACAGTATCCCTCGCAGTCTCTCTCGCAGTCTCTCTCGCAGTCTCCCTCGCTGTCTCCCTCGCTGTCTCCCTCGCTGTCTCCCTCGCTCTCTCCCTCGCTGTCTCCCTCGCAGTCTCCCTCGCAGTCTCCCTCGCAGTCTCCCTCGCAGTCTCTCTCGCAGTCTCCCTCGCAGTCTCTCTCGCAGTCCCTCTCGCTGTCTCTCTCGCCGTCTCTCTCCATCTCTCTCGCCGTCTCTCTAGCAGTCTCCCTCGCTGTCTCCCTCGCTGTCTCCCTCGCTGTCTCCCTCGCTGTCTCCCTCGCAGTCTCCCTCGCAGTCTCCCTCGCCGTCTCCCTCGCAGTCTCCCTCGCCGTCTCCCTCGCCGTCTCCCTCGCCGTCTCTCTCGCCGTCTCTCTCGCCGTCTCTCTCCCCGTCTCTCTCGCAGTCTCTCTCGCTGTCTCTCTCGCTGTCTCCCTCGCTGTCTCCCTCGCTGTCTCCCTCGCTGTCTCCCTCGCTGTCTCCCTCGCTGTCTCTCTCGCTGTCTCTCTCGCTGTCTCTCTCGCTGTCTCTCTCGCTGTCTCTCTCGCTGTCTCTCTCGCTGTCTCCCGTGCAGTCACTCTCTCTGTATCCCCGGCTGTCTCTGTCTCTGTCTCTGTCGCTGTCTCTGTCGCTGTCTCTGTCGCTGTCTCTGTCGCAGTCTCCCTCGCAGTCTCCCTCGCAGTCTCCCTCGCAGTCTCTCTCGCAGTCTCCCTCGCAGTCTCTCTCGCAGTCCCTCTCGCTGTCTCTCTCGCCGTCTCTCTCCATCTCTCTCGCCGTCTCTCTAGCAGTCTCCCTCGCTGTCTCCCTCGCTGTCTCCCTCGCTGTCTCCCTCGCTGTCTCCCTCGCAGTCTCCCTCGCAGTCTCCCTCGCCGTCTCCCTCGCAGTCTCCCTCGCCGTCTCCCTCGCCGTCTCCCTCGCCGTCTCTCTCGCCGTCTCTCTCGCCGTCTCTCTCCCCGTCTCTCTCGCAGTCTCTCTCGCTGTCTCTCTCGCTGTCTCCCTCGCTGTCTCCCTCGCTGTCTCCCTCGCTGTCTCCCTCGCTGTCTCCCTCGCTGTCTCTCTCGCTGTCTCTCTCGCTGTCTCTCTCGCTGTCTCTCTCGCTGTCTCTCTCGCTGTCTCTCTCGCTGTCTCCCGTGCAGTCACTCTCTCTGTATCCCCGGCTGTCTCTGTCTCTGTCTCTGTCGCTGTCTCTGTCGCTGTCTCTGTCGCTGTCTCTGTCGCTGTCTCTGTCGCTGTCTCCGTCGCTGTCTCCGTCGCTGTCTCCGTCGCTGTCTCCGTCGCTGTCTCTGTCGCTGTCTCCGTCGCCGTCTCCGTCGCCGTCTCCGTCGCCGTCTCCGTCGCCGTCTCCCTGGCCGTCTCCCTGGCCGTCTCCCTGGCCGTCTCCCTGGCCGTCTCCCTGGCCGTCTCCCTGGCCGTCTCCCTGGCCGTCTCCCTCGCCGTCTCTCTCGCCGTCTCTCTCGCTGTCTCTCTCAATGTACTCTCGCTGTCTCCCTCGCTCTATCCCTCGCTGTATCTCTCACAGTCCCTCTCGCTGTCTCTCTCGCTGTCTCTCTCGCTGTCTCCCTCGCAGTCTCTCTCGCTCTCTCCCTCACTGTCTCTCTCGCCGTCTCTCTCGCCGTCTCTCTCTCCATCTCTCTCGCCGTCTCTCTCTCCATCTCTCTCGCAGTCTCCTTTGCAGTCTCTCTCGCAGTCTCCTTTGCAGTCTCTCTCGCAGTCTCTCTCGCAGTCTCTCTCGCAGTCTCTCTCGCAGTCTCTCTCGCAGTCTCTCTCGCAGTCTCTCTCGCAGTCTCTCTCGCAGTCTCTCTCGCAGTCTCTCTCGCCGTCTCTCTCTCCGTCTCTCTCGCCGTCTCTCTCTCCGTCTCTCTCGCCGTCTCTCTCTCCATCTCTCTCGCAGTCTCCTTTGCAGTCTCTCTCGCAGTCTCCTTTGCAGTCTCCTTTGCAGTCTCTCTCGCAGTCTCTCTCGCAGTCTCTCTCGCAGTCTCTCTCGCAGTCTCTCTCGCAGTCTCTCTCGCAGTCTCTCTCGCAGTCTCTCTCGCCGTCTCTCTCTCCATCTCTCTCGCCGTCTCTCTCTCCATCTCTCTCGCAGTCTCCTTTGCAGTCTCTCTCGCAGTCTCCTTTGCAGTCTCTCTCGCAGTCTCTCTCGCAGTCTCTCTCGCAGTCTCTCTCGCAGTCTCTCTCGCAGTCTCTCTCGCAGTCTCTCTCGCAGTCTCTCTCGCTGTCCCTCTCGCAGTCTCTCTCGCAGTCTCCTTTGCATTCTCTCTCGCTGTCTCTCTCGCTGTCTCTCTCGCTGTCTCCCACGCTGTCTCCCACGCTGTCTCCCACGCTGTCTCCCACGCTGTCTCCCACGCTGTCTCCCTCGCAGTCTCCCTCGCAGTCTCTCTCGCAGTCTCTCTCGCAGTCTCTCTCGCTGTCTCCCTCGCTTTCTCCCTCGCTGTCTCTCTCGCTGTCTCTCTCGCTGTCTCCCTCGCAGTCTCTCTCGAAGTCGCTCTCGCTTTCTCCCTCGCTGTCTCTCTCGCAGTCCTTCTCGCAGTCCTTCTCGCAGTCCTTCTCGCAGTCCTTCTCGCAGTCTCTCTCGCTGTCTCCAGCGCTGTCACCCTCACATTCTCTCTCGCAGTGTCTCTCACTGTCTCCCTCGCAGTCTCCCTCGCAGTCTCCCTCGCAGTCTCCCTCGCAGTCTCCCTCGCAGTCTCCCTCGCAGTCTCCCTCGCAGTCTCCCTCGCAGTCTCCCTCGCAGTCTCCCTCGCTGTCTCCCTCGCTGTCTCCCTCGCTGTCTCCCTCGCTGTCTCCCTCGCTGTCTCCCACGCTGTCCCTCTCGCAGTCTCTCTCGCTGTCCCTCTCGCAGTCTCTCTCGCAGTCTCCTTTGCATTCTCTCTCGCTGTCTCTCTCGCTGTCTCTCTCGCTGTCTCTCTCGCTGTCTCCCACGCTGTCTCCCACGCTGTCTCCCACGCTGTCTCCCTCGCAGTCTCCCTCGCAGTCTCTCTCGCAGTCTCTCTCGCTTTCTCCCTCGCTTTCTCCCTCGCTGTCTCTCTCGCTGTCTCTCTCGCTGTCTCCCTCGCAGTCTCTCTCGAAGTCGCTCTCGCTTTCTCCCTCGCTGTCTCTCTCGCAGTCCTTCTCGCAGTCCTTCTCGCAGTCCTTCTCGCAGTCCTTCTCGCAGTCCTTCTCGCAGTCCTTCTCGCAGTTATCTCGCTGTCTCCAGCGCTGTCACCCTCACATTCTCTCTCGCAGTGTCTCTCACTGTCTCCCTCGCAGTCTCCCTCGCAGTCTCCCTCGCAGTCTCCCTCGCAGTCTCCCTCGCTGTCTCCCTCGCTGTCTCCCTCGCTGTCTCCCTCGCTGTCTCCCTCGCTGTCTCCCTCGCTGTCTCCCACGCTGTCTCTCTCGCTGTCTCCATCGCTTTCTCTCTCGCTGTCTCTCTCGCTGTCTCCCTTGCAGTCTCCCTTGCAGTCTCTCTTGCAGTCTCTCTCGCTGTCCCCCTCGCTGTGTCTCTCGCTGTCTCCCTCGCTGTCTCCCTCGCTGTCTCCCTCGCTGTCTCCCTCGCTGTCTCCCTCGCTGTCTCACGCGCTCTCTCTCGCAGTCTCTCTCGCTGTCTCTCTCGCTGTGTCCCTCGCTGTGTCCCTCGCTGTGTCCCTCGCTGTGTCCCTCGCTGTGTCCCTCGCTGTGTCCCTCGCTGTCTCTCTCGCAGTCTCCCTCGCTGTCTCCCTCGCTGTCTCCCTCGCTGTCTCCCTCGCTGTCTCCCTCGTGTCTCCCTCGCTGCCTCCCTCGCTGCCTCCCTCGCCGTCTCCCTCGCAGTCTCCCTCGCAGTCTCCCTCGCAGTCTCCCTCGCAGTCTCCCTCGCAGTCTCTCTCGCCGTCTCTCTCGCCGTCTCCCTCGCAGTCTCTCTCGCAGTCTCTCTCGCAGTCTCTCTCGCAGTCTCTCTCGCAGTCTCTCTCGCAGTCTCTCTCGCAGTCTCTCTCGCAGTCTCTCTCGCTGTCTCCCTCGCTGTCTCCCTCGCTGTCTCCCTCGCTGTCTCCCTCGCTGTCTCCCTCGTCGTCTCCCTCGCCGTCTCCCTTGCAGTCACTCTCTCTGTATCCCCGGCTGTCTCTGTCTCTGTCGCTGTCTCTGTCGCTGTCTCTGTCGCTGTCTCTGTCGCCGTCTCTGTCGCCGTCTCTGTCGCCGTCTCCCTCGCCGTCTCCCTGGCCGTCTCCCTGGCCGTCTCCCTGGCCGTCTCCCTGGCCGTCTCCCTGGCCGTCTCCCTGGCCGTCTCCCTGGCCGTCTCCCTGGCCGTCTCCCTGGCCGTCTCCCTGGCCGTCTCCCTCGCCGTCTCCCTCGCCGTCTCTCTCGCCGTCTCTCTCGCCGTCTCTCTCGATGTACTCTCGCTGTCTCCCTCGGTGTCTCACTCGCTCTATCCCTCGCTGTATCTCTCACAGTCTCTCTCGCTGTCTCCCTCGCACTCTCTCTCGCTGTCTCCCTCGCTCTCTCCCTCACTGTCTCTCTCGCCGTCTCTCTCGCCGTCTCTCTCGCCGTCTCTCTCGCCGTCTCTCTCTCCGTCTCTCTCGCCGTCTCTCTCTCGCTGTCTCTCTCGCTGTCTCCCTCGCAGTCTCTCTCGCTGTCTCCCTCGCTGTCTCCCTCGCTGTCTCCCTCGCTGTCTCCCTCGCTGTCTCCCTCGCTCTCTCCCTCCCTGTCTCCCTCGCCGTCTCTCTCGCAGTCTCTCTCGCTGTCTTCCTCGCAGTTTCTCTCGCTGTCTCCCTCGCTGTCACCCTCGCTGTGTCCCTCGCTGTCTCCCTCGCAGTCTCTCTCGCAGTCTCTCTCGCAGTCTCTCTCGCAGTCTCTCTCGCAGTCTCTCTCGCAGTCTCTCTCGCAGTCTCTCTCGCTGTCTCCCTCGCTGTCTCCCTCACAGTCTCTCTCGCTGTCTCCCTCGCAGTCTCTCTCACAGTCTCTCTCGCAGTCTCCCTCGCTGTCTCCCTCACAGTCTCTCTCGCTGTCTCCCTCGCAGTCTCTCTCACAGTCTCTCTCGCAGTCTCCCTCGCTGTCTCCCTCACAGTCTCTCTCGCTGTCTCCCTCGCAGTCTCTCTCACAGTCTCTCTCGCAGTCTCTCTCGCAGTCTCTATCGCTGTCTCTATCGCTGTCTCCCTCGCAGTCTCTCTCGCAGTCTGTCTCGCAGTCTCTCTCGCTTTCTCCCTCGCTCTCTCCCTCGCAGACTCTCTCACTGTCTCCCTCGTTGTCTCCCTCGTTGTCTCCCTCGCTGTCTCTCTCAGTCTCTCTCTCAGTCTCTCTCTCAGTCTCTCTCTCAGTCTCTCTCGCTGTCTCCCTCGCTGTCTCCCTCGCTGTCTCCCTCGCAGTCTCCCTCGCAGTCTCCCTCGCAGTCTCCCTCGCAGTCTCCCTCGCAGTCTCCCTCGATGTCTCCCTCGCTGTCTCCCTCGCTGTCTCCCTCGCTGTCTCCCTCTCAGTCTCCCTCTCAGTCTCCCTCTCAGTCTCTCTCTCAGTCTCTATCGCATTCTCTCTCGCTGTCTCCCTCGCACTCTCTGGCTTTCTCTCTCGCAGTCCCTCTCACTGTCTCTCTCGCAGTCTCTCTCGCTGTCTCCCTCACAGTCTCCCTCACAGTCTCCCTCGCTGTCTCTCTCGCCGTCTCCCTCGCAGTCTCTCTCGCTGTCTCCCTCGCAGTCTCTCTCGCAGTCTCTCTCGCAGTCTCTCTCGCAGTCTCTCTCACAGTCTCTCTCGCAGTCTCTCTCGCCGTCTCCCTCGCCGTCTCCCTCGCCGTCTCCCTCGCTGTCTCCCTCGCTGTCTCCCTCGCTGTCACCCTCGCTGTGTCCCTCGCTGTCTCCCTCGCAGTCTCTCTCGCAGTCTCTCTCGCAGTCTCTCTCGCAGTCTCTCTCGCAGTCTCTCTCGCTGTCTCCCTCGCTGTCTCCCTCACAGTCTCTCTCGCTGTCTCCCTCGCAGTCTCTCTCACAGTCTCTCTCGCAGTCTCCCTCGCTGTCTCCCTCACAGTCTCTCTCGCTGTCTCCCTCGCAGTCTCTCTCACAGTCTCTCTCGCAGTCTCCCTCGCTGTCTCCCTCACAGTCTCTCTCGCTGTCTCCCTCGCAGTCTCTCTCACAGTCTCTCTCGCAGTCTCTCTCGCAGTCTCTATCGCTGTCTCTATCGCTGTCTCCCTCGCAGTCTCTCTCGCAGTCTGTCTCGCAGTCTCTCTCGCTTTCTCCCTCGCAGACTCTCTCACTGTCTCCCTCGTTGTCTCCCTCGTTGTCTCCCTCGCTGTCTCTCTCAGTCTCTCTCTCAGTCTCTCTCTCAGTCTCTCTCTCAGTCTCTCTCGCTGTCTCCCTCGCTGTCTCCCTCGCAGTCTCCCTCGCAGTCTCCCTCGCAGTCTCCCTCGCAGTCTCCCTCGCAGTCTCCCTCGCTGTCTCCCTCGCTGTCTCCCTCGCTGTCTCCCTCTCAGTCTCCCTCTCAGTCTCCCTCTCAGTCTCTCTCTCAGTCTCTATCGCATTCTCTCTCGCTGTCTCCCTCGCACTCTCTGGCTTTCTCTCTCGCAGTCCCTCTCACTGTCTCTCTCGCAGTCTCTCTCGCTGTCTCCCTCACAGTCTCCCTCACAGTCTCCCTCGCTGTCTCTCTCGCCGTCTCCCTCGCAGTCTCTCTCGCTGTCTCCCTCGCTGTCTCTCTCGCTCTCTCTCTCGCCGTCGCCCTCGCCGTCGCCCTCGCCGTCTCCCTCGCCGTCTCCCTCGCAGTCACTCTCGCAGTCTCTCTCGCTGTATCCCTCGCTGTCTCTCTCGCTATCTCCATAGCAGTCTCTCTCGCAGTCTCCCTCACAGTCTCCCTCACAGTCTCCCTCACAGTCTCCCTCGCAGTCTCTCTCGCAGTCTCTCTCGCAGTCTCTCTCGCAGTCTCTCTCGCAGTCTCTCTCGCAGTCTCTCTCGCTATCTCCCTCGCTGTCTCTCTCGCTGTCTCCCTTGCAGTCTCCCTCGCAGTCTCTCTCGCAGTCTCTCTCGCAGTCTCTCTCGCAGTCTCTCTCGCTTTCTCCCACGCAGTCTCTCTCGCAGTCTCTCTCGCAGTCTCTCTCGCAGTCTCTCTCGCAGTCTCTCTCGCAGTCTCCCTCGCAGTCTCCCTCGCAGTCTCTCTCGCAGTCTCTCTCGCAGTCTCTCTCGCAGTCTCTCTCGCTTTCTCCCACGCAGTCTCTCTCGCAGTCTCTCTCGCAGTCTCTCTCGCAGTCTCTCTCGCAGTCTCTCTCGCTGTCTCTCTCGCTGTCTCTCTCGCAGTCTCTCTCGCTGTCCCTCTCGCAGTCTCTCTCGCTGTCCCTCTCGCAGTCTCTCTCGCAGTCTCCCTCGCAGTCTCCCTCGCAGTCTCCCTCGCAGTCTCTCTCGCAGTCTCTCTCGCAGTCTCTCTCGCAGTCTCTCTCGCAGTCTCTCTCGCAGTCTCTCTCGCTGTCTCCCTCGCTGTCTCCCTCGCTGTCTCCCTCGCTGTCTCCCTCGCTGTCTCCCTCGCTGTCTCCCTCGTCGTCTCCCTCGCCGTCTCCCTTGCAGTCACTCTCTCTGTATCCCCGGCTGTCTCTGTCTCTGTCGCTGTCTCTGTCGCTGTCTCTGTCGCTGTCTCTGTCGCTGTCTCTGTCGCTGTCTCTGTCGCTGTCTCTGTCGCCGTCTCTGTCGCCGTCTCTGTCGCCGTCTCCCTGGCCGTCTCCCTGGCCGTCTCCCTGGCCGTCTCCCTGGCCGTCTCCCTGGCCGTCTCCCTGGCCGTCTCCCTGGCCGTCTCCCTGGCCGTCTCCCTGGCCGTCTCCCTGGCCGTCTCCCTGGCCGTCTCCCTCGCCGTCTCCCTCGCCGTCTCCCTCGCCGTCTCTCTCGCCGTCTCTCTCGATGTACTCTCGCTGTCTCCCTCGGTGTCTCACTCGCTCTATCCCTCGCTGTATCTCTCACAGTCTCTCTCGCTGTCTCCCTCGCACTCTCTCTCGCTGTCTCCCTCGCACCCTCTCTCGCTCTCTCCCTCACTGTCTCTCTCGCCGTCTCTCTCGCCGTCTCTCTCGCCGTCTCTCTCTCCGTCTCTCTCGCCGTCTCTCTCTCCATCTCTCTCGCAGTCTCCTTTGCAGTCTCTCTCGCAGTTTCTCTCGCAGTCTCTCTCGCAGTCTCTCTCGCAGTCTCTCTCGCAGTCTCTCTCGCTGTCCCTCTCGCAGTCTCTCTCGCAGTCTCTCTCGCAGTCTCTCTCGCAGTCTCTCTCGCAGTCTCTCTCGCAGTCTCTCTCGCTGTCCCTCTCGCAGTCTCTCTCGCAGTCTCTCTCGCAGTCTCTCTCGATGTCTCCCTCGCAGTCTCTCTCGCTGTCTCCCTCGCAGTCTCTCTCGCACTGTCTCTCTCGCCGTCTCCCTGGCCGTCTCCCTCGCCGTCTCCCTCGCCGTCTCCCTCGCCGTCTCCCTCGCCGTCTCCCTGGCCGTCTCCCTCGCCGTCTCCCTCGCCGTCTCCCTCGCCGTCTCCCTCGCCGTCTCTCTCGCCGTCTCTCTCGCCGTCTCTCTCGATGTACTCTCGCTGTCTCCCTCGGTGTCTCACTCGCTCTATCCCTCGCTGTATCTCTCACAGTCTCTCTCGCTGTCTCCCTCGCACTCTCTCTCGCTGTCTCCCTCGCACCCTCTCTCGCTCTCTCCCTCACTGTCTCTCTCGCCGTCTCTCTCGCCGTCTCTCTCGCCGTCTCTCTCTCCGTCTCTCTCGCCGTCTCTCTCTCCATCTCTCTCGCAGTCTCCTTTGCAGTCTCTCTCGCAGTTTCTCTCGCAGTCTCTCTCGCAGTCTCTCTCGCAGTCTCTCTCGCAGTCTCTCTCGCTGTCCCTCTCGCAGTCTCTCTCGCAGTCTCTCTCGCAGTCTCTCTCGCAGTCTCTCTCGCAGTCTCTCTCGCAGTCTCTCTCGCAGTCTCTCTCGCTGTCCCTCTCGCAGTCTCTCTCGCAGTCTCTCTCGATGTCTCCCTCGCAGTCTCTCTCGCTGTCTCCCTCGCAGTCTCTCTCGCACTGTCTCTCTCGCCGTCTCCCTCGCCGTCTCCCTCGCCGTCTCCCTCGCCGTCTCCCTCGCCGTCTCCCTCGCCGTCTCCCTCGCTGTCTCCCTCGCTGTCTCCCTCGCTGTCTCCCTCGCTGTCTCCCTCGCTGTCTCTCTCGCTGTCTCTCTCGCTGTCTCCCTCGCAGTCTCTCTCGCTGTCTCCCTCGCTGTCTCCCTCGCTGTCTCCCTCGCTGTCTCCCTCGCTGTCTCCCTCGCTCTCTCCCTCCCTGTCTCCCTCGCCGTCTCTCTCGCAGTCTCTCTCGCTGTCTTCCTCGCAGTTTCTCTCGCTGTCTCCCTCGCTGTCACCCTCGCTGTGTCCCTCGCTGTCTCCCTCGCAGTCTCTCTCGCAGTCTCTCTCGCAGTCTCTCTCGCAGTCTCTCTCGCAGTCTCTCTCGCAGTCTCTCTCGCTGTCTCCCTCGCTGTCTCCCTCACAGTCTCTCTCGCTGTCTCCCTCGCAGTCTCTCTCACAGTCTCTCTCGCAGTCTCCCTCGCTGTCTCCCTCACAGTCTCTCTCGCTGTCTCCCTCGCAGTCTCTCTCACAGTCTCTCTCGCTGTCTCCCTCGCAGTCTCTCTCACAGTCTCTCTCGCAGTCTCCCTCGCTGTCTCCCTCACAGTCTCTCTCGCTGTCTCCCTCGCAGTCTCTCTCACAGTCTCTCTCGCAGTCTCTCTCGCAGTCTCTCTCGCAGTCTCTATCGCTGTCTCCCTCGCAGTCTCTCTCGCAGTCTGTCTCGCAGTCTCTCTCGCTTTCTCCCTCGCTCTCTCCCTCGCAGACTCTCTCACTGTCTCCCTCGTTGTCTCCCTCGTTGTCTCCCTCGCTGTCTCTCTCAGTCTCTCTCTCAGTCTCTCTCTCAGTCTCTCTCTCAGTCTCTCTCGCTGTCTCCCTCGCTGTCTCCCTCGCAGTCTCCCTCGCAGTCTCCCTCGCAGTCTCCCTCGCAGTCTCCCTCGCAGTCTCCCTCGATGTCTCCCTCGCTGTCTCCCTCGCTGTCTCCCTCGCTGTCTCCCTCACAGTCTCTCTCGCTGTCTCCCTCGCAGTCTCTCTCGCAGTCTCTCTCGCAGTCTCTCTCGCAGTCTCTCTCGCAGTCTCTCTCGCTGTCTCCCTCGCTGTCTCCCTCACAGTCTCTCTCGCTGTCTCCCTCGCAGTCTCTCTCACAGTCTCTCTCGCAGTCTCCCTCGCTGTCTCCCTCACAGTCTCTCTCGCTGTCTCCCTCGCAGTCTCTCTCAGTCTCTCTCGCAGTCTCCCTCGCTGTCTCCCTCACAGTCTCTCTCGCTGTCTCCCTCGCAGTCTCTCTCACAGTCTCTCTCGCAGTCTCTCTCGCAGTCTCTATCGCTGTCTCTATCGCTGTCTCCCTCGCAGTCTCTCTCGCAGTCTGTCTCGCAGTCTCTCTCGCTTTCTCCCTCGCTCTCTCCCTCGCAGACTCTCTCACTGTCTCCCTCGTTGTCTCCCTCGTTGTCTCCCTCGCTGTCTCTCTCAGTCTCTCTCTCAGTCTCTCTCTCAGTCTCTCTCTCAGTCTCTCTCGCTGTCTCCCTCGCTGTCTCCCTCGCAGTCTCCCTCGCAGTCTCCCTCGCAGTCTCCCTCGCAGTCTCCCTCGCAGTCTCCCTCGCAGTCTCCCTCGCTGTCTCCCTCGCTGTCTCCCTCGCTGTCTCCCTCTCAGTCTCCCTCTCAGTCTCCCTCTCAGTCTCTCTCTCAGTCTCTATCGCATTCTCTCTCGCTGTCTCCCTCGCACTCTCTGGCTTTCTCTCTCGCAGTCCCTCTCACTGTCTCTCTCGCAGTCTCTCTCGCTGTCTCCCTCACAGTCTCCCTCACAGTCTCCCTCGCTGTCTCTCTCGCCGTCTCCCTCGCAGTCTCTCTCGCTGTCTCCCTCGCTGTCTCTCTCGCTCTCTCTCTCGCCGTCGCCCTCGCCGTCGCCCTCGCCGTCTCCCTCGCCGTCTCCCTCGCAGTCACTCTCGCAGTCTCTCTCGCTGTATCCCTCGCTGTCTCTCTCGCTATCTCCATAGCAGTCTCTCTCGCAGTCTCCCTCACAGTCTCCCTCACAGTCTCCCTCACAGTCTCCCTCGCAGTCTCTCTCGCAGTCTCTCTCGCAGTCTCTCTCGCAGTCTCTCTCGCTATCTCCCTCGCTGTCTCTCTCGCTGTCTCCCTTGCAGTCTCCCTCGCAGTCTCTCTCGCAGTCTCTCTCGCAGTCTCTCTCGCTTTCTCCCACGCAGTCTCTCTCGCAGTCTCTCTCGCAGTCTCTCTCGCAGTCTCTCTCGCAGTCTCTCTCGCAGTCTCTCTCGCAGTCTCCCTCGCAGTCTCCCTCGCAGTCTCTCTCGCAGTCTCTCTCGCAGTCTCTCTCGCAGTCTCTCTCGCTTTCTCCCACGCAGTCTCTCTCGCAGTCTCTCTCGCAGTCTCTCTCGCAGTCTCTCTCGCAGTCTCTCTCGCAGTCTCTCTCGCTGTCTCTCTCGCTGTCTCTCTCGCAGTCTCTCTCGCTGTCCCTCTCGCAGTCTCTCTCGCTGTCCCTCTCGCAGTCTCTCTCGCAGTCTCCCTCGCAGTCTCCCTCGCAGTCTCTCTCGCAGTCTCTCTCGCAGTCTCTCTCGCAGTCTCTCTCGCAGTCTCTCTCGCAGTCTCTCTCGCAGTCTCTCTCGCTGTCTCCCTCGCTGTCTCCCTCGCTGTCTCCCTCGCTGTCTCCCTCGCTGTCTCCCTCGCTGTCTCCCTCGTCGTCTCCCTCGCCGTCTCCCTTGCAGTCACTCTCTCTGTATCCCCGGCTGTCTCTGTCTCTGTCGCTGTCTCTGTCGCTGTCTCTGTCGCTGTCTCTGTCGCTGTCTCTGTCGCTGTCTCTGTCGCTGTCTCTGTCGCTGTCTCTGTCGCCGTCTCTGTCGCCGTCTCCCTCGCCGTCTCCCTGGCCGTCTCCCTGGCCGTCTCCCTGGCCGTCTCCCTGGCCGTCTCCCTGGCCGTCTCCCTGGCCGTCTCCCTGGCCGTCTCCCTGGCCGTCTCCCTCGCCGTCTCCCTCGCCGTCTCCCTCGCCGTCTCCCTCGCCGTCTCCCTCGCCGTCTCCCTCGCCGTCTCTCTCGCCGTCTCTCTCGCCGTCTCTCTCGATGTACTCTCGCTGTCTCCCTCGGTGTCTCACTCGCTCTATCCCTCGCTGTATCTCTCACAGTCTCTCTCGCTGTCTCCCTCGCACTCTCTCTCGCTGTCTCCCTCGCACCCTCTCTCGCTCTCTCCCTCACTGTCTCTCTCGCCGTCTCTCTCGCCGTCTCTCTCGCCGTCTCTCTCTCCGTCTCTCTCGCCGTCTCTCTCTCCATCTCTCTCGCAGTCTCCTTTGCAGTCTCTCTCGCAGTTTCTCTCGCAGTCTCTCTCGCAGTCTCTCTCGCAGTCTCTCTCGCAGTCTCTCTCGCAGTCTCTCTCGCTGTCCCTCTCGCAGTCTCTCTCGCAGTCTCTCTCGCAGTCTCTCTCGCAGTCTCTCTCGCAGTCTCTCTCGCAGTCTCTCTCGCAGTCTCTCTCGCAGTCTCTCTCGCTGTCCCTCTCGCAGTCTCTCTCGCAGTCTCTCTCGCAGTCTCTCTCGATGTCTCCCTCGCAGTCTCTCTCGCTGTCTCCCTCGCAGTCTCTCTCGCACTGTCTCTCTCGCCGTCTCCCTCGCCGTCTCCCTCGCCGTCTCCCTCGCCGTCTCCCTCGCCATCTCCCTCGCTGTCTCCCTTGCTGTCTCCCTTGCTGTCTCCCTCGCTGTCTCCCTCGCTGTCTCCCTCGCTGTCTCTCTCGCTGTCTCTCTCGCTGTCTCCCTCGCAGTCTCTCTCGCTGTCTCCCTCGCTGTCTCCCTCGCTGTCTCCCTCGCTGTCTCCCTCGCTGTCTCCCTCGCTCTCTCCCTCCCTGTCTCCCTCGCCGTCTCTCTCGCAGTCTCTCTCGCTGTCTTCCTCGCAGTTTCTCTCGCTGTCTCCCTCGCTGTCACCCTCGCTGTGTCCCTCACAGTCTCTCTCGCTGTCTCCCTCGCAGTCTCTCTCACAGTCTCTCTCGCAGTCTCCCTCGCTGTCTCCCTCACAGTCTCTCTCGCTGTCTCCCTCGCAGTCTCTCTCACAGTCTCTCTCGCTGTCTCCCTCGCAGTCTCTCTCACAGTCTCTCTCGCAGTCTCCCTCGCTGTCTCCCTCACAGTCTCTCTCGCTGTCTCCCTCGCAGTCTCTCTCACAGTCTCTCTCGCAGTCTCTCTCGCAGTCTCTATCGCTGTCTCCCTCGCAGTCTCTCTCGCAGTCTGTCTCGCATTCTCTCTCGCTTTCTCCCTCGCTCTCTCCCTCGCAGACTCTCTCACTGTCTCCCTCGTTGTCTCCCTCGTTGTCTCCCTCGCTGTCTCTCTCAGTCTCTCTCTCAGTCTCTCTCTCAGTCTCTCTCTCAGTCTCTCTCTCAGTCTCTCTCGCTGTCTCCCTCGCTGTCTCCCTCGCAGTCTCCCTCGCAGTCTCCCTCGCAGTCTCCCTCGCAGTCTCCCTCGATGTCTCCCTCGCTGTCTCCCTCGCTGTCTCCCTCGCTGTCTCCCTCGCTGTCTCCCTCGCTGTCTCCCTCGCTGTCTCCCTCGCTGTCTCCCTCGCTGTCTCCCTCGCTGTCTCCCTCTCAGTCTCCCTCTCAGTCTCCCTCTCAGTCTCCCTCTCAGTCTCTATCGCATTCTCTCTCGCTGTCTCCCTCGCACTCTCTGGCTTTCTCTCTCGCAGTCCCTCTCACTGTCTCTCTCGCAGTCTCTCTCGCTGTCTCCCTCACAGTCTCCCTCACAGTCTCCCTCGCTGTCTCTCTCGCCGTCTCCCTCGCAGTCTCTCTCGCTGTCTCCCTCGCTGTCTCTCTCGCTCTCTCTCTCGCCGTCGCCCTCGCCGTCGCCCTCGCCGTCTCCCTCGCCGTCTCCCTCGCAGTCACTCTCGCAGTCTCTCTCGCTGTATCCCTCGCTGTCTCTCTCGCTATCTCCATAGCAGTCTCTCTCGCAGTCTCCCTCACAGTCTCCCTCACAGTCTCCCTCACAGTCTCCCTCGCAGTCTCCCTCGCAGTCTCTCTCGCAGTCTCTCTCGCAGTCTCTCTCGCAGTCTCTCTCGCAGTCTCTCTCGCTATCTCCCTCGCTGTCTCTCTCGCTGTCTCCCTTGCAGTCTCCCTCGCAGTCTCTCTCGCAGTCTCTCTCGCAGTCTCTCTCGCTTTCTCCCACGCAGTCTCTCTCGCAGTCTCTCTCGCAGTCTCTCTCGCAGTCTCTCTCGCAGTCTCTCTCGCAGTCTCTCTCGCAGTCTCTCTCGCAGTCTCTCTCGCAGTCTCTCTCGCAGTCTCTCTCGCAGTCTCTCTCGCAGTCTCTCTCGCAGTCTTCCTCGCAGTCTTCCTCGCTGTCTCCCTCGCTGTCTCCCTCGCTGTCTCCCTCGCTGTCTCCCTCGCAGTCTCTCTCGTTGTCTCCCTCGCAGTCTCTCTCGTTGTCTCCTCGCAGTCTCTCTCGCAGTCTCTCTCGCAGTCTCTCTCGCAGTCTCTCTCGCAGTCTCTCTCGCAGTCTCTCTCGCAGTCTCTCTCGCTGTCTCTCTCGCTGTCTCTCTCGCAGTCTCTCTCGCTGTCCCTCTCGCAGTCTCTCTCGCTGTCCCTCTCGCAGTCTCTCTCGCAGTCTCCCTCGCAGTCTCCCTCGCAGTCTCCCTCGCAGTCTCTCTCGCAGTCTCTCTCGCAGTCTCTCTCGCAGTCTCTCTCGCTTTCTCCCACGCAGTCTCTCTCGCAGTCTCTCTCGCAGTCTCTCTCGCAGTCTCTCTCGCAGTCTCTCTCGCTGTCTCTCTCGCAGTCTCTCTCGCTGTCCCTCTCGCAGTCTCTCTCGCTGTCCCTCTCGCAGTCTCTCTCGCTGTCCCTCTCGCAGTCTCTCTCGCAGTCTCTCTCGCAGTCTCCCTTGCAGTCTCCCTTGCAGTCTCCCTCGCAGTCTCTCTCGCAGTCTCTCTCGCAGTCTCTCTCGCAGTCTCTCTCGCTTTCTCCCACGCAGTCTCTCTCGCAGTCTCTCTCGCAGTCTCTCTCGCAGTCTCTCTCGCAGTCTCTCTCGCAGTCTCTCTCGCAGTCTCTCTCGCAGTCTCTCTCGCAGTCTCTCTCGCAGTCTCTCTCGCAGTCTCTCTCGCAGTCTCTCTCGCTGTCTCTCTCGCTGTCTCTCTCGCAGTCTTCCTCGCTGTCTCCCTCGCTGTCTCCCTCGCTGTCTCCCTCGCTGTCTCCCTCGCTGTCTCCCTCGCTATATCCCTCGCTGTCTCTCTCGTTGTCTCCCTCGCAGTCTCTCTCGTTGTCTCCCTCGTTGTCTCTCTCGTTGTCTCTCTCGCAGTCTCTCTCGCAGTCTCTCTCGCAGTCTCTCTCGCAGTCTCTCTCGCAGTCTCTCTCGCTGTCTCTCTCGCTGTCTCTCTCGCAGTCTCTCTCGCTGTCCCTCTCGCAGTCTCTCTCGCTGTCCCTCTCGCAGTCTCTCTCGCAGTCTCCCTTGCAGTCTCCCTCGCAGTCTCTCTCGCAGTCTCTCTCGCAGTCTCTCTCGCAGTCTCTCTCGCAGTCTCTCTCGCTTTCTCCCACGCAGTCTCTCTCGCAGTCTCTCTCGCAGTCTCTCTCGCAGTCTCTCTCGCAGTCTCTCTCGCAGTCTCTCTCGCAGTCTCTCTCGCAGTCTCGCTCGCAGTCTCTCTCGCAGTCTCTCTCGCAGTCTCTCTCGCAGTCTCTCTCGCTGTCTCCCTCGCTTTCTCCCTCGCTGTCTCCCTCGCTGTCTCTCTCGCTGTCTCTCTCGCTGTCTCTCTCGCTGTCTCTCTCGCTGTCTCTCTCGCTGTCTCCCTCGCTGTCTCCCTCGCTGTCTCCCTCGCCGCGTCCCTCGCTGTCTCCCTCGCTGTCTCCCAAGCAGTCGCTCTCGCAGTCTCTCTCGCAGTCTCTCTCGCAGTCTCTCTCGCTGTCTCCCTCGCAGTCTCTCTCGCTGTCTCCCTCGCTGTCTCCCTCGCTGTCTCCCTCGCTGTCTCCCTCGCTGCCTCCCTCGCAGTCTCTCTCGAAGTCTCTCTCGCTGTCTCTCTCGCTGTCTCCCTCGCTCTCTCCCTCGCTCTCTCCCTCGCTCTCTCCCTCGCTCTCTCCCTCGCTCTCTCTCTCGCCGTCTCCCTCGCAGTCTCTCTCGCAGTGTCTCTCGCTGTATCCCTCGCTGTCTCTCTCGCAGTTTCTCTCGCTTTCTCCCTCGCAGTCTCTCTCGCTGTCTCCCTCGCAGTCTCTCTCGCAGTCTCTCTCGCAGTCTCTCTCGCAGTCTCTCTCGCAGTCTCTCTCGCAGTCTCTCTCGCAGTCTCTCTCGCAGTCTCTCTCGCTGTCTCCATCGCTGTCTCCCTCGCAGTCTCCCTCGCAGTCTCTCTCGCAGTCTCTCTCGCAGTCTCTCTCGCAGTCTCTCTCGCAGTCTCTCTCGCAGTCTCTCTCGCAGTCTCTCTCGCAGTCTCTCTCGCTGTCTCCCTCACAGTCTCTCTCGCTTTCTCTCTCGCAGTCTCTCTCGCAGTCTCCCTCGCAGTCTCTCTCGCTGTCTCCCTCGCAGTCTCTATCGCTGTCTCCCTCGCAGTCTCTATCGCTGTCTCCCTCGCAGTCTCCCTCGCAGTCTCCCTCGCAGTCTCCCTCGCAGTCTCCCTCGCAGTCTCTCTCGCAGTCTCTCTTGCTTTCTCCCTCGCTCTCTCCCTCGCAGACTCTCTCGCTGTCTCCCTCGCTGTCTCCCTCGCTGTCTCCCTCGCTGTCTCCCTCGCTGTCTCCCTCGCTGTCTCCCTCACTGTCTCTCTCAGTCTCTCTCTCAGTCTCTCTCTCAGTCTCTCTCTCAGTCTCTCTCTCAGTCTCTCTCTCAGTCTCTCTCGCTGTCTCCCTCGCAGTCTCCCTCGAAGTCTCCCTCGAAGTCTCCCTCGAAGTCTCCCTCGAAGTCTCCCTCGAAGTCTCCCTCGAAGTCTCCCTCGAAGTCTCCCTCGAAGTCTCCCTCGAAGTCTCCCTCGAAGTCTCCCTCGAAGTCTCCCTCGAAGTCTCCCTGGATGTCTCTCTCGCAGTCTCTCTCGCATTCTCTTTCGCTGTCTCTCTCGATGTCTCTCTCGATGTCTCTCTCGATGTCTCTCTCGATGTCTCCCTCGCTGTCTCCCTCGCTGTCTCCCTCGCTGTCTCCCTCGCTGTCTCCCTCTCAGTCTCCCTCTCAGTCTCCCTCTCAGTCTCCCTCTCAGTCTCCCTCTCAGTCTCCCTCTCAGTCTCCCTCTCAGTCTCTCTCTCAGTCTCTCTCTCAGTCTCTCTCGCATTCTCTCTCTCTGTCTCCCTCGCTGTCTCCCTTGCACTCTCTGGCTTTCTCTCTCGCTTTCTCTCTCGCAGTCCCTCTCACTGTCCCTCTCACTGTCCCTCTCACTGTCCCTCTCACTGTCCCTCTCAATGTCTCTCTCGCAGTCTCTCTCGCTGTCTCCCTCACAGTCTCCCTCACAGTCTCTCTCGCTGTCTCTCTCGCTGTCTCTCTCGCTGTCTCTCTCGCCGTCTCTCTCGCCGTCTCTCTCGCCGTCTCTCTCTCAGTCTCTCTCTCAGTCTCTCTCTCAGTCTCTCTCTCAGTCTCTCTCTCAGTCTCTCTCTCATTCTCTCTCTCAGTCTCTATTGCATTCTCTCTCGCTGTCTCCTTCGCACTCTCTGGCTTTCTCTCTCGCAGTCCCTCTCACTGTCTCTCTCGCTGTCTCTCTCGCTGTCTCCCTCACAGTCTCTCTCGCTGTCTCTCTCGCTGTCTCTCTCGCCGTCTCCCTCGCAGTCTCTCTCGCTGTCTCCCTCGCTGTCTCCCTCGCTGTCTCTCTCGCTCTCTCTCTCGGGTCGCCCTCGCCGTCTCCCTCGCCGTCTCCCTCGCCGTCTCCCTCGCCGTCTCCCTCGCCGTCTCCCTCGCCGTCTCCCTCGCCGTCTCCCTCGCCGTCTCCCTCGCCGTCTCCCTCGCCGTCTCCCTCGCCGTCTCCCTCGCCGTCTCCCTCGCCGTCTCCCTCGCAGTCACTCTCGCAGTCTCTCTCGCTGTATCCCTCGCTGTCTCTCTCGCTATCTCCATAGCAGTCTCTCTCGCAGTCTCCCTCACAGTCTCTCTCGCAGTCTCTCTCGCAGTCTCTCTCGCAGTCTCTCTCGCAGTCTCTCTCGCAGTCTCTCTCGCAGTCTCTCTCGCTATCTCCCTCGCTGTCTCTCTCGCTGTCTCCCTTGCAGTCTCCCTCGCAGTCTCCCTCGCAGTCTCTCTCGCAGTCTCTCTCGCTTTCTCCCACGCAGTCTCTCTCGCAGTCTCTCTCGCAGTCTCTCTCGCTGTCCCTCTCGCAGTCTCTCTCGCTGTCCCTCTCGCAGTCTCTCTCGCAGTCTCCCTCGCAGTCTCCCTCGCAGTCTCTCTCGCAGTCTCTCTCGCAGTCTCTCTCGCAGTCTCTCTCGCAGTCTCTCTCGCAGTCTCTCTCGCTTTCTCCCACGCAGTCTCTCTCGCAGTCTCTCTCGCAGTCTCTCTCGCAGTCTCTCTCGCAGTCTCTCTCGCAGTCTCTCTCGCAGTCTCTCTCGCAGTCTCTCTCTCAGTCTCTCTCGCAGTCTCTCTCGCAGTCTCTCTCGCTGTCTCTCTCGCAGTCTCTCTCGCAGTCTCTCTCGCTGTCCCTCTCGCAGTCTCTCTCGCTGTCCCTCTCGCAGTCTCTCTCGCAGTCTCTCTCGCAGTCTCCCTTGCAGTCTCCCTCCCAGTCTCTCTCGCAGTCTCTCTCGCAGTCTCTCTCGCAGTCTCTCTCGCTTTCTCCCACGCAGTCTCTCTCGCAGTCTCTCTCGCAGTCTCTCTCGCAGTCTCTCTCGCAGTCTCTCTCGCTGTCTCTCTCGCTGTCTCTCTCGCTGTCTCTCTCGCAGTCTTCCTCGCTGTCTCCCTCGCTGTCTCCCTCGCTGTCTCCCTCGCTGTCTCCCTCGCTATATCCCTCGCTGTCTCCCTCGCAGTCTCTCTCGTTGTCTCCCTCGCAGTCTCTCTCGTTGTCTCTCTCGCAGTCTCTCTCGCAGTCTCTCTCGCAGTCTCTCTCGCAGTCTCTCTCGCAGTCTCTCTCGCTGTCTCTCTCGCTGTCTCTCTCGCAGTCTCTCTCGCTGTCCCTCTCGCAGTCTCTCTCGCTGTCCCTCTCGCAGTCTCTCTCGCAGTCTCCCTTGCAGTCTCCCTCGCAGTCTCTCTCGCAGTCTCTCTCGCAGTCTCTCTCGCATTCTCCCACGCAGTCTCTCTCGCAGTCTCTCTCGCAGTCTCTCTCGCAGTCTCTCTCGCAGTCTCTCTCGCAGTCTCTCTCGCAGTCTCTCTCGCAGTCTCTCTCGCAGTCTCTCGCTGTCCCTCTCGCAGTCCCTCTCGCAGTCTCTCTCGCAGTCTCTCTCGCAGTCTCTCTCGCAGTCTCTCTCGCAGTCTCTCTCGCAGTCTCTCTCGCTGTCTCCCTCGCTTTCTCCCTCGCTGTCTCTCTCGCTGTCTCTCTCGCTGTCTCTCTCGCTGTCTCCCTCGCTGTCTCCCTCGCTGTCTCCCTCGCTGTCTCCCTCGCTGTCTCCCTCGCCGCGTCCCTCGCTGTCTCCCTCGCTGTCTCCCTCGCTGTCTCCCAAACAGTCGCTCTCGCAGTCTCTCTCGCAGTCTCTCTCGCAGTCTCTCTCGCTGTCTCCCTCGCAGTCTCTCTCGCTGTCTCCCTCGCTGTCTCCCTCGCTGTCTCCCTCGCTGCCTCCCTCGCAGTCTCTCTCGAAGTCTCTCTCGCTGTCTCTCTCGCTGTCTCCCTCGCTCTCTCCCTCGCTCTCTCCCTCGCTCTCTCTCTCGCCGTCTCCCTCGCTCGCCGTCTCCCTCGCAGTCTCTCTCGCAGTGTCTCTCGCTGTATCCCTCGCTGTCTCTCTCGCAGTTTCTCTCGCTTTCTCCCTCGCAGTCTCTCTCGCTGTCTCCCTCGCAGTCTCTCTCGCAGTCTCTCTCGCAGTCTCTCTCGCAGTCTCTCTCGCAGTCTCTCTCGCTGTCTCCATCGCTGTCTCCCTCGCAGTCTCCCTCGCAGTCTCCCTCGCAGTCTCTCTCGCAGTCTCTCTCGCAGTCTCTCTCGCAGTCTCTCTCGCAGTCTCTCTCGCAGTCTCTCTCGCTGTCTCCCTCACAGTCTCTCTCGCTTTCTCTCTCGCAGTCTCTCTCGCAGTCTCTCTCGCTTTCTCTCTCGCAGTCTCTCTCGCAGTCTCCCTCGCAGTCTCTCTCGCTGTCTCCCTCGCAGTCTCTATCGCTGTCTCCCTCGCAGTCTCTATCGCTGTCTTCCTCGCAGTCTCCCTCGCAGTCTCCCTCGCAGTCTCCCTCGCAGTCTCTCTCGCAGTCTCTCTTGCTTTCTCCCTCGCTCTCTCCCTCGCAGACTCTCTCGCTGTCTCCCTCGCTGTCTCCCTCGCTGTCTCCCTCGCTGTCTCCCTCCCTGTCTCTCTCAGTCTCTCTCTCAGTCTCTCTCTCAGTCTCTCTCTCAGTCTCTCTCTCAGTCTCTCTCTCAGTCTCTCTCTCAGTCTCTCTCTCAGTCTCTCTCGCTGTCTCCCTCGCAGTCTCCCTCGAAGTCTCCCTCGAAGTCTCCCTCGAAGTCTCCCTCGAAGTCTCCCTCGAAGTCTCCCTCGAAGTCTCCCTCGAAGTCTCCCTCGAAGTCTCCCTGGATGTCTCTCTCGCAGTCTCTCTCGCATTCTCTTTCGCTGTCTCTCTCGATGTCTCTCTCGATGTCTCTCTCGATGTCTCTCTCGATGTCTCCCTCGCTGTCTCCCTCGCTGTCTCCCTCGCTGTCTCCCTCGCTGTCTCCCTCGCTGTCTCCCTCGCTGTCTCCCTCTCAGTCTCCCTCTCAGTCTCCCTCTCAGTCTCCCTCTCAGTCTCCCTCTCAGTCTCCCTCTCAGTCTCTCTCTCAGTCTCTCTCTCAGTCTCTCTCGCATTCTCTCTCTCTGTCTCCCTCGCTGTCTCCCTTGCACTCTCTGGCTTTCTCTCTCGCTTTCTCTCTCGCAGTCCCTCTCACTGTCCCTCTCACTGTCCCTCTCACTGTCCCTCTCAATGTCTCTCTCGCTGTCTCTCTCGCTGTCTCTCTCGCTGTCTCTCTCGCTGTCTCTCTCGCTGTCTCTCTCGCTGTCTCTCTCGCCGTCTCTCTCGCCGTCTCTCTCGCCGTCTCTCTCGCCGTCTCTCTCTCAGTCCCTCTCTCAGTCTCTCTCTCAGTCTCTCTCTCAGTCTCTCTCTCATTCTCTCTCTCAGTCTCTATCGCATTCTCTCTCGCTGTCTCCTTCGCACTCTCTGGCTTTCTCTCTCGCAGTCCCTCTCACTGTCTCTCTCGCTGTCTCTCTCGCTGTCTCCCTCACAGTCTCTCTCGCTGTCTCTCTCGCTGTCTCTCTCGCCGTCTCCCTCGCAGTCTCTCTCGCTGTCTCCCTCGCTGTCTCCCTCGCTGTCTCTCTCGCTCTCTCTCTCGGGTCGCCCTCGCCGTCTCCCTCGCCGTCTCCCTCGCCGTCTCCCTCGCCGTCTCCCTCGCCGTCTCCCTCGCCGTCTCCCTCGCAGTCACTCTCGCAGTCTCTCTCGCTGTATCCCTCGCTGTCTCTCTCGCTATCTCCATAGCAGTCTCTCTCGCAGTCTCCCTCACAGTCTCTCTCGCAGTCTCTCTCGCAGTCTCTCTCGCAGTCTCTCTCGCAGTCTCTCTCGCAGTCTCTCTCGCAGTCTCTCTCGCAGTCTCTCTCGCAGTCTCTCTCGCTATCTCCCTCGCTGTCTCTCTCGCTGTCTCCCTTGCAGTCTCCCTCGCAGTCTCTCTCGCAGTCTCTCTCGCAGTCTCTCTCGCAGTCTCTCTCGCTTTCTCCCACGCAGTCTCTCTCGCAGTCTCTCTCGCAGTCTCTCTCGCAGTCTCTCTCGCAGTCTCTCTCGCAGTCTCTCTCGCAGTCTCTCTCGCAGTCTCTCTCGCAGTCTCTCTCGCAGTCTTCCTCGCAGTCTTCCTCGCAGTTTCTCTCGCAGTTTCTCTCGCTGTCTCCCTCGCTGTCTCCCTCGCTTTCTCCCTCGCTGTCTCCCTCGCTGTCTCCCTCGCAGTCTCTCTCGTTGTCTCCCTCGCAGTCTCCCTCGCAGTCTCTCTCGCAGTCTCTCTCGCAGTCTCTCTCGCAGTCTCTCTCGCAGTCTCTCTCGCAGTCTCTCTCGCAGTCTCTCTCGCAGTCTCTCTCGCTGTCTCTCTCGCTGTCTCTCTCGCAGTCCCTCTCGCAGTCTCTCTCGCTGTCCCTCTCGCAGTCTCTCTCGCTGTCTCTCTCGCAGTCTCTCTCGCAGTCTCTCTCGCAGTCTCTCTCGCAGTCTCTCTCGCTGTCTCTCTCGCTGTCTCTCTCGCAGTCTCTCTCGCAGTCTCTCTCGCAGTCTCTCTCGCAGTCTCTCTCGCTGTCTCTCTCGCAGTCTCTCTCGCTGTCTCTCTCGCAGTCTCTCTCGCACTCTCTCTCGCAGTCTCTCTCGCTGTCTCCCTCGCTTTCTCCCTCGCTGTCTCCCTCGCTGTCTCTCTTGCTGTCTCCCTCGCAGTCTCTCTCGCTGTCTCCCTCGCAGTCTCTCTCGCTGTCTCCCTCGCTGTCTCCCTCGCTGTCTCCCTCGCTGTCTCCCTCGCTGTCTCCCTCGCTGTCTCCCTCGCTGTGTCCCTCGCTCTCTCCCTCACTCTCTCCCTCGCAGTTTCTCTCGCTGTCTCCTTCGCTGTCACCCTCGCTGTCACCCTCGCTGTCTCCCTCGCTGTCTCCCTCGCTGTCTCCCTAGCAGTCGCTCTCGCAGTCTCCCTCGCTGTCTCCCTCGCTGTCTCCCTCGCTGTGTCCCTCGCTCTCTCCCTCGCTCTCTCCCTCACTCTCTCCCTCGCTGTCTTCCTCGCAGTTTCTCTCGCTGTCTCCCTCGCTGTCACCCTCGCTGTCTCCCTCGCTGTCTCCCTAGCAGTCGCTCTCGCAGTCTCCCTCGCAGTCTCCCTCGCTGTCTCCCTCGCTGTCTCCCTCGCTGTCTCCCTCGCTGTCTCCCTCGCTGCCTCCCTCGCAGTCTCTCTCGAAGTCTCTCTCGCTGTCTCCCTCGCTCTCTCCCTCGCTCTCTCTCTCGCCGTCTCCCTCGCAGTCTCTCTCGCAGTGTCTCTCGCTGTATCCCTCGCTGTCTCTCTCGCAGTTTCTCTCGCTTTCTCCCTCACAGTCTCTCTCGCTGTCTCCCTCGCAGTCTCCCTCGCAGTCTCTCTCGCAGTCTCTCTCGCAGTCTCTCTCGCAGTCTCTCTCGCAGTCTCTCTCGCAGTCTCTCTCGCAGTCTCTCTCACAGTCTCTCTCGCTGTCTCCCTCGCAGTCTCTCTCGCAGTCTCCCTCGCAGTCTCTCACGCTGTCTCCCTCGCAGTCTCTATCGCTGTCTCCCTCGCAGTCTCTATCGCTGTCTCCCTCGCAGTCTCCCTCGCAGTCTCCCTCGCAGTCTCCCTCGCAGTCTCCCTCGCAGTCTCCCTCGCAGTCTCTCTCGCAGTCTCTCTCGCAGTCTCTCTCGCTTTCTCCCTCGCTCTCTCCCTCGCTGTCTCCCTCGCTGTCTCCCTCGCAGTCTCTATCGCTGTCTCCCTCGCAGTCTCCCTCGCAGTCTCTATCGCTGTCTCCCTCGCAGTCTCCCTCGCAGTCTCCCTCGCAGTCTCCCTCGCAGTCTCCCTCGCAGTCTCTCTCGCAGTCTCTCTCGCAGTCTCTCTCGCTTTCTCCCTCGCTCTCTCCCTCGCTGTCTCCCTCGCTGTCTCCCTCGCTGTCTCCCTCGCTGTCTCCCTCGAATTCTCCCTCGAATTCTCCCTCGAATTCTCCCTCGAATTCTCCCTCGAAGTCTCCCTCGAAGTCTCCCTCGAAGTCTCCCTCGAAGTCTCCCTCGAAGTCTCCCTCGAAGTCTCCCTCGAAGTCTCCCTCGAAGTCTCCCTCGAAGTCTCCCTCGATGTCTCTCTCGCAGTCTCTCTCGCAGTCTCTCTCGCAGTCTCTCTCGCAGTCTCTCTCGCAGTCTCTCTCGCAGTCTTTCTCGCAGTCTCTCTCGCATTCTCTTTCGCTGTCTCTCTCGATGTCTCTCTCGATGTCTCTCTCGATGTCTCTCTCGATGTCTCCCTCTCAGTCTCCCTCTCAGTCTCCCTCTCAGTCTCCCTCTCAGTCTCTCTCTCAGTCTCTCTCTCAGTCTCTCTCTCAGTCTCTCTCTCAGTCTCTCTCTCAGTCTCTCTCGCATTCTCTCTCGCTGTCTCCCTCGCTGTCTCCCTCGCACTCTCTGGCTTTCTCTCTCGCAGTCCCTCTCGCAGTCTTCCTCGCAGTCTTCCTCGCAGTCTTCCTCGCAGTCTTCCTCGCAGTTTCTCTCGCAGTTTCTCTCGCTGTCTCCCTCGCTGTCTCCCTCGCTGTCTCCCTCGCTGTCTCCCTCGCTGTCTCCCTCGCTGTCTCCCTCGCTATCTCCCTCGCTGTCTCCCTCGCTGTCTCGCGCGATCTCTCTCGCAGTCTCTATCGCAGTCTCCCTCGCAGTCTCCCTCGCAGTCTCCCTCGCAGTCTCCCTCGCAGTCTCCCTCGCAGTCTCCCTCGCAGTCTCCCTCGCAGTCTCTCTCGCAGTCTCTCTTGCTTTCTCCCTCGCTCTCTCCCTCGCAGACTCTCTCGCTGTCTCCCTCGCTGTCTCCCTCGCTGTCTCCCTCGCTGTCTCCCTCGCTGTCTCCCTCACTGTCTCTCTCAGTCTCTCTCTCAGTCTCTCTCTCAGTCTCTCTCTCAGTCTCTCTCTCAGTCTCTCTCTCAGTCTCTCTCGCTGTCTCCCTCGCTGTCTCCCTCGCTGTCTCCCTCGCTGTCTCCCTCGCAGTCTCCCTCGAAGTCTCCCTCGAAGTCTCCCTCGAAGTCTCCCTCGAAGTCTCCCTCGAAGTCTCCCTCGAAGTCTCCCTCGAAGTCTCCCTCGAAGTCTCCCTCGAAGTCTCCCTGGATGTCTCTCTCGCAGTCTCTCTCGCATTCTCTTTCGCTGTCTCTCTCGATGTCTCTCTCGATGTCTCTCTCGATGTCTCCCTCGCTGTCTCCCTCGCTGTCTCCCTCTCAGTCTCCCTCTCAGTCTCCCTCTCAGTCTCCCTCTCAGTCTCCCTCTCAGTCTCCCTCTCAGTCTCCCTCTCAGTCTCCCTCTCAGTCTCTCTCTCAGTCTCTCTCTCAGTCTCTCTCGCATTCTCTCTCGCTGTCTCCCTCGCTGTCTCCCTCGCACTCTCTGGCTTTCTCTCTGGCTTTCTCTCTCGCAGTCCCTCTCACTGTCTCTCTCGCAGTCTCTCTCGCAGTCTCTCTCGCTGTCTCTCTCGCTGTCTCTCTCGCTGTCTCTCTCGCTGTCTCTCTCGCCGTCTCCCTCGCAGTCTCTCTCGAAGTCTCTCTCGCCGTCCCTCTCGCCGTCTCTCTCGTCGTCTCTCTCGCCGTCTCTCTCGCCGTCTCTCTCGCCGTCTCTCTCGCCGTCGCCCTCGCCGTCGCCCTCGCCGTCGCCCTCGCCGTCTCCCTCGCCGTCTCCCTCGCAGTCACTCTCGCAGTCTCTCTCGCTGTATCCCTCGCTGTCTCTCTCGCTATCTCCATAGCAGTCTCTCTCGCAGTCTCCCTCACAGTCTCCCTCGCAGTCTCCCTCGCAGTCTCTCTCGCAGTCTCTCTCGCAGTCTCTCTCGCAGTCTCTCTCGCAGTCTCTCTCGCTTTCTCCCTCGCAGTCTCTCTCGCAGTCTCTCTCGCAGTCTCTCTCGCAGTCTCTCTCGCAGTCTTCCTCGCAGTTTCTCTCGCTGTCTCCCTCGCTGTCTCCCTCGCTGTCTCCCTCGCTGTCTCCCTCGCTGTCTCCCTCGCTGTCTCTCTCGCTGTCTCCCTTGCAGTCTCTCTCGCAGTCTCTCTCGCAGTCTCTCTCGCAGTCTCTCTCGCAGTCTCTCTCGCTGTCTCCCTCGCTGTCTCCCTCGCTGTCTCTCTCGCTGTCTCCCTCGCAGTCTCTCTCGCAGTCTCTCTCGCAGTCTCTCTCGCTTTCTCCCTCGCAGTCTCTCTCGCAGTCTCTCTCGCAGTCTCTCTCGCAGTCTCTCTCGCAGTCTCTCTCGCAGTCTCTCTCGCAGTCTCTCTCGCAGTCTCTCTCGCAGTCTCCCTCGCAGTTTCTCTCGCTGTCTCCCTCGCTGTCTCCCTCGCTGTCTCCCTCGCTGTCTCCCTCGCTGTCTCCCTCGCTGTCTCCCTCGCTGTCTCCCTCGCTGTCTCGCGCGATCTCTCTCGCATTCTCTCTCGCTGTGTCCCTCACAGTCTCTCTCACAGTCTCTGTCGCTGTCTCTCTCGCTGTCTCCCTCACAGTCTCCCTCACAGTCTCTCTCGCCGTCTCTCTCGCCGTCTCCCTCGCAGTCTCTCTCGAAGTCTCTCTCACTGTCTCTCTCGCTGTCTCCCTCACAGTCTCCCTCACAGTCTCTCTCGCTGTCTCTCTCGCCGTCTCTCTCGCCGTCTCTCTCGCCGTCTCTCTCGCCGTCTCTCTCGCCGTCGCCCTCGCCGTCGCCCTCGCCGTCGCCCTCGCCGTCGCCCTCGCCGTCTCCCTCGCCGTCTCCCTCGCAGTCACTCTCGCAGTCACTCTCGCAGTCTCTCTCGCAGTCTCCCTCACAGTCTCCCTCGCTGTCTCTCTCGCTGTCTCTCTCGCTGTCTCCCTCGCAGTCTCCCTCGCAGTCTCCCTCGCAGTCTCCCTCGCAGTCTCCCTCGCAGTCTCCCTCGCAGTCTCTCTCGCAGTCTCTCTCGCAGTCTCTCTCGCTTTCTCCCTCGCAGTCTCTCTCGCAGTCTCTCTCGCTTTCTCCCTCGCAGTCTCTCTCGCAGTCTCTCTCGCAGTCTCTCTCGCAGTCTCTCTCGCAGTCTCTCTCGCAGTCTCTCTCGCAGTCTCTCTCGCAGTCTCTCTCGCAGTCTCTCTCGCAGTCTCTCTCGCAGTCTTCCTCGCAGTTTCTCTCGCTGTCTCCCTCGCTGTCTCCCTCGCTGTCTCCCTCGCTGTCTCCCTCGCTGTCTCCCTCGCTGTCTCCCTCGCTGTCTCCCTCGCTGTCTCCCTCGCTGTCTCGCGCGATCTCTCTCGCATTCTCTCTCGTTGTCTCCCTCGCAGTCTCTCTCGCTGTGTCCCTCGCAGTCTCTCTCACAGTCTCTGTCGCTGTCTCTCTCGCTGTCTCTGTCGCTGTCTCTGTCGCTGTCTCTGTCGCTGTCTCCCTCGCTGTCTCCCTCGCTGTCTCTCTCGCAGTCTCTCTCGCAGTCTCTCTCGCAGTCTCTCTCGCAGTCTCTCTCGCAGTCTCTCTCGCAGTCTCTCTCGCTGTCTCCCTCGCTGTCTCCCTCGCTGTCTCCCTCGCTGTCTCCCTCGCTTTCTCCCTCGCTCTCTCTCTCGCCGTCTCCCTCGCAGTCTCTCTCGCAGTGTCTCTCGCTGTCTCCCTCGCAGTCTCTCTCGCAGTCTCTCTCGCAGTCTCTCTCGCTGTCTCCCTCGCAGTCTCTATCGCTGTCTCCCTCGCAGTCTCTATCGCTGTCTCCCTCGCAGTCTCTATCGCAGTCTCCCTCGCAGTCTCCCTCGCAGTCTCCCTCGCAGTCTCCCTCGCAGTCTCTCTCGCAGTCTCTCTTGCTTTCCCCCTCGCTGTCTCCCTCGCTGTCTCCCTCGCTGTCTCCCTCGCTGTCTCCCTCGCTGTCTCCCTCGCAGTCCCTCTCGCTGTCTCCCTCGCAGTCTCTCTCGCTGTCTCTCTCGCAGTCTCTCTCGCAGTCTCTCTCGCAGTCTCTCTCGCAGTCTCTCTCGCTGTCCCTCTCGCAGTCTCTCTCGCTGTCTCTCTCGCAGTCTCTCTCGCAGTCTCTCTCGCAGTCTCTCTCGCAGTCTCTCTCGCAGTCTCTCTCGCAGTCTCTCTCGCTGTCTCCCTCGCTTTCTCCCTCGCTGTCTCTCTCGCTGTCTCTCTCGCTGTCTCTCTCGCTGTCTCTCTCGCTGTCTCTCTCGCTGTCTCTCTCGCTGTCTCCCTCGCTGTCTCCCTCGCTGTCTCCCTCGCTGTCTCCCTCACTGTCTCCCTCGCTGTCTCCCTCGCTGTCTCCCTCGCTGTGTCCCTCGCTGTGTCCCTCGCTGTCTCCCTCGCTGTCTCCCTCGCTGTCTCCCAAGCAGTCGCTCTCGCAGTCTCTCTCGCAGTCTCTCTCGCAGTCTCCCTCGCAGTCTCTCTCGCTGTCTCCCTCGCTGTCTCCCTCGCTGTCTCCCTCGCTGTCTCCCTCGCTGCCTCCCTCGCAGTCTCTCTCGAAGTCTCTCTCGCTGTCTCTCTCGCTGTCTCTCTCGCTGTCTCCCTCGCTCTCTCCCTCGCTCTCTCCCTCGCTCTCTCCCTCGCTCTCTCCCTCGCTCTCTCTCTCGCCGTCTCCCTCGCAGTCTCTCTCGCAGTGTCTCTCGCTGTATCCGTCGCTGTCTCTCTCGCAGTTTCTCTCGCTTTCTCCCTCGCAGTCTCTCTCGCTGTCTCCCTCGCAGTCTCTCTCGCAGTCTCTCTCGCAGTCTCTCTCGCAGTCTCTCTCGCAGTCTCTCTCGCAGTCTCTCTCGCAGTCTCTCTCGCAGTCTCTCTCGCTGTCTCCATCGCTGTCTCCCTCGCAGTCTCCCTCGCAGTCTCTCTCGCAGTCTCTCTCGCAGTCTCTCTCGCTGTCTCCCTCGCTGTCTCCCTCGCTGTCTCCCTCGCTGTCTCCCTCGCTGTCTCCCTCGCTGTCTCCCTCGCTATCTCCCTCGCTGTCTCCCTCGCTGTCTCGCGCGATCTCTCTCGCAGTCTCTATCGCTGTCTCCCTCGCAGTCTCCCTCGCAGTCTCCCTCGCAGTCTCCCTCGCAGTCTCCCTCGCAGTCTCCCTCGCAGTCTCTCTCGCAGTCTCTCTTGCTTTCTCCCTCGCTCTCTCCCTCGCAGACTCTCTCGCTGTCTCCCTCGCTGTCTCCCTCGCTGTCTCCCTCGCTGTCTCCCTCACTGTCTCTCTCAGTCTCTCTCTCAGTCTCTCTCTCAGTCTCTCTCTCAGTCTCTCTCTCAGTCTCTCTCTCAGTCTCTCTCGCTGTCTCCCTCGCTGTCTCCCTCGCTGTCTCCCTCGAAGTCTCCCTCGAAGTCTCCCTCGAAGTCTCCCTCGAAGTCTCCCTCGAAGTCTCCCTCGAAGTCTCCCTCGAAGTCTCCCTCGAAGTCTCCCTCGAAGTCTCCCTCGAAGTCTCCCTCGAAGTCTCCCTGGATGTCTCTCTCGCAGTCTCTCTCGCATTCTCTTTCGCTGTCTCTCTCGATGTCTCTCTCGATGTCTCTCTCGATGTCTCCCTCGCTGTCTCCCTCGCTGTCTCCCTCTCAGTCTCCCTCTCAGTCTCCCTCTCAGTCTCCCTCTCAGTCTCCCTCTCAGTCTCCCTCTCAGTCTCTCTCTCAGTCTCTCTCTCAGTCTCTCTCTCAGTCTCTCTCTCAGTCTCTCTCTCAGTCTCTCTCGCATTCTCTCTCGCTGTCTCCCTCGCTGTCTCCCTCGCACTCTCTGGCTTTCTCTCTGGCTTTCTCTCTCGCAGTCCCTCTCACTGTCTCTCTCGCAGTCTCTCTCGCAGTCTCTCTCGCTGTCTCTCTCGCTGTCTCTCTCGCAGTCTCTCTCGCAGTCTCTCTCGCAGTCTCTCTCGCTGTCTCTCTCGCTGTCTCTCTCGCTGTCTCTCTCGCTGTCTCTCTCGCCGTCTCCCTCGCAGTCTCTCTCGAAGTCTCTCTCGCCGTCCCTCTCGCCGTCTCTCTCGTCGTCTCTCTCGCCGTCTCTCTCGCCGTCTCTCTCGCCGTCTCTCTCGCCGTCTCTCTCGCCGTCGCCCTCGCCGTCGCCCTCGCCGTCTCCCTCGCCGTCTCCCTCGCAGTCACTCTCGCAGTCTCTCTCGCTGTATCCCTCGCTGTCTCTCTCGCTATCTCCATAGCAGTCTCTCTCGCAGTCTCCCTCACAGTCTCCCTCGCAGTCTCCCTCGCAGTCTCTCTCGCAGTCTCTCTCGCAGTCTCTCTCGCAGTCTCTCTCGCAGTCTCTCTCGCAGTCTCTCTCGCTTTCTCCCTCGCAGTCTCTCTCGCAGTCTCTCTCGCAGTCTCTCTCGCAGTCTCTCTCGCAGTCTTCCTCGCAGTTTCTCTCGCTGTCTCCCTCGCTGTCTCCCTCGCTGTCTCCCTCGCTGTCTCCCTCGCTGTCTCCCTCGCTGTCTCCCTCGCTGTCTCTCTCGCTGTCTCCCTTGCAGTCTCTCTCGCAGTCTCTCTCGCAGTCTCTCTCGCAGTCTCTCTCGCAGTCTCTCTCGCTGTCTCCCTCGCTGTCTCCCTCGCTGTCTCTCTCGCTGTCTCCCTCGCAGTCTCTCTCGCAGTCTCTCTCGCAGTCTCTCTCGCTTTCTCCCTCGCAGTCTCTCTCGCAGTCTCTCTCGCAGTCTCTCTCGCAGTCTCTCTCGCAGTCTCTCTCGCAGTCTCTCTCGCAGTCTCTCTCGCAGTCTCTCTCGCAGTCTCCCTCGCAGTTTCTCTCGCTGTCTCCCTCGCTGTCTCCCTCGCTGTCTCCCTCGCTGTCTCGCGCGATCTCTCTCGCATTCTCTCTCGCTGTGTCCCTCACAGTCTCTCTCACAGTCTCTGTCGCTGTCTCTCTCGCTGTCTCCCTCACAGTCTCCCTCACAGTCTCTCTCGCCGTCTCTCTCGCCGTCTCCCTCGCAGTCTCTCTCGAAGTCTCTCTCACTGTCTCTCTCGCTGTCTCCCTCACAGTCTCCCTCACAGTCTCTCTCGCTGTCTCTCTCGCCGTCTCTCTCGCCGTCTCTCTCGCCGTCTCTCTCGCCGTCTCTCTCGCCGTCTCTCTCGCCGTCGCCCTCGCCGTCGCCCTCGCCGTCGCCCTCGCCGTCGCCCTCGCCGTCTCCCTCGCCGTCTCCCTCGCAGTCACTCTCGCAGTCTCTCTCGCAGTCTCCCTCACAGTCTCCCTCGCTGTCTCTCTCGCTGTCTCCCTCGCAGTCTCCCTCGCAGTCTCCCTCGCAGTCTCCCTCGCAGTCTCCCTCGCAGTCTCTCTCGCAGTCTCTCTCGCAGTCTCTCTCGCAGTCTCTCTCGCTTTCTCCCTCGCAGTCTCTCTCGCAGTCTCTCTCGCTTTCTCCCTCGCAGTCTCTCTCGCAGTCTCTCTCGCAGTCTCTCTCGCAGTCTCTCTCGCAGTCTCTCTCGCAGTCTCTCTCGCAGTCTCTCTCGCAGTCTCTCTCGCAGTCTCTCTCGCAGTCTCTCTCGCAGTCTTCCTCGCAGTTTCTCTCGCTGTCTCCCTCGCTGTCTCCCTCGCTGTCTCCCTCGCTGTCTCCCTCGCTGTCTCCCTCGCTGTCTCCCTCGCTGTCTCCCTCGCTGTCTCCCTTGCTGTCTCCCTCGCTGTCTCCCTCGCTGTCTCGCGCGATCTCTCTCGCATTCTCTCTCGTTGTCTCCCTCGCAGTCTCTCTCGCTGTGTCCCTCGCAGTCTCTCTCACAGTCTCTGTCGCTGTCTCTCTCGCTGTCTCTGTCGCTGTCTCTGTCGCTGTCTCTGTCGCTGTCTCCCTCGCTGTCTCCCTCGCTGTCTCTCTCGCAGTCTCTCTCGCAGTCTCTCTCGCAGTCTCTCTCGCTGTCTCCCTCGCTGTCTCCCTCGCTGTCTCCCTCGCTTTCTCCCTCGCTCTCTCTCTCGCCGTCTCCCTCGCAGTCTCTCTCGCAGTGTCTCTCGCTGTCTCCCTCGCAGTCTCTCTCGCAGTCTCTCTCGCTGTCTCCCTCGCAGTCTCTATCGCTGTCTCCCTCGCAGTCTCTATCGCTGTCTCCCTCGCAGTCTCTATCGCAGTCTCCCTCGCAGTCTCCCTCGCAGTCTCCCTCGCAGTCTCCCTCGCAGTCTCCCTCGCAGTCTCTCTCGCAGTCTCTCTTGCTTTCCCCCTCGCTCTCTCCCTCGCTGTCTCCCTCGCTGTCTCCCTCGCTGTCTCCCTCGCTGTCTCCCTCGCAGTCCCTCTCGCTGTCTCCCTCGCAGTCTCTCTCGCTGTCTCTCTCGCAGTCTCTCTCGCAGTCTCTCTCGCAGTCTCTCTCGCAGTCTCTCTCGCTGTCCCTCTCGCAGTCTCTCTCGCTGTCTCTCTCGCAGTCTCTCTCGCAGTCTCTCTCGCAGTCTCTCTCGCAGTCTCTCTCGCAGTCTCTCTCGCAGTCTCTCTCGCAGTCTCTCTCGCAGTCTCTCTCGCTGTCTCCCTCGCTTTCTCCCTCGCTGTCTCTCTCGCTGTCTCTCTCGCTGTCTCTCTCGCTGTCTCTCTCGCTGTCTCCCTCGCTGTCTCCCTCGCTGTCTCCCTCGCTGTCTCCCTCGCTGTGTCCCTCGCTGTGTCCCTCGCTGTCTCCCTCGCTGTCTCCCAAGCAGTCGCTCTCGCAGTCTCTCTCGCAGTCTCTCTCGCAGTCTCCCTCGCAGTCTCTCTCGCTGTCTCCCTCGCTGTCTCCCTCGCTGTCTCCCTCGCTGTCTCCCTCGCTGCCTCCCTCGCAGTCTCTCTCGAAGTCTCTCTCGCTGTCTCTCTCGCTGTCTCCCTCGCTCTCTCCCTCGCTCTCTCCCTCGCTCTCTCCCTCGCCGTCTCCCTCGCAGTCTCTCTCGCAGTGTCTCTCGCTGTATCCCTCGCTGTCTCTCTCGCAGTTTCTCTCGCTTTCTCCCTCGCAGTCTCTCTCGCTGTCTCCCTCGCAGTCTCTCTCGCAGTCTCTCTCGCAGTCTCTCTCGCAGTCTCTCTCGCAGTCTCTCTCGCAGTCTCTCTCGCTGTCTCCATCGCTGTCTCCCTCGCAGTCTCCCTCGCAGTCTCTCTCGCAGTCTCTCTCGCAGTCTCTCTCGCAGTCTCTCTCGCAGTCTCTCTGGCAGTCTCTCTCGCTGTCTCCCTCACAGTCTCTCTCGCTTTCTCTCTCGCAGTCTCTCTCGCAGTCTCTCTCGCAGTCTCCCTCGCAGTCTCTCTCGCAGTCTCCCTCGCAGTCTCTCTCGCTGTCTCCCTCGCAGTCTCTATCGCTGTCTCCCTCGCAGTCTCCCTCGCAGTCTCCCTCGCAGTCTCCCTCGCAGTCTCCCTCGCAGTCTCCCTCGCAGTCTCTCTCGCAGTCTCTCTTGCTTTCTCCCTCGCTCTCTCCCTCGCAGACTCTCTCGCTGTCTCCCTCGCTGTCTCCCTCGCTGTCTCCCTCGCTGTCTCTCTCAGTCTCTCTCTCAGTCTCTCTCTCAGTCTCTCTCTCAGTCTCTCTCTCAGTCTCTCTCTCAGTCTCTCTCGCTGTCTCCCTCGCAGTCTCCCTCGCAGTCTCCCTCGCAGTCTCCCTCGAAGTCTCCCTCGAAGTCTCCCTCGAAGTCTCCCTCGAAGTCTCCCTCGAAGTCTCCCTGGATGTCTCTCTCGCAGTCTCTCTCGCATTCTCTTTCGCTGTCTCTCTCGATGTCTCTCTCGATGTCTCTCTCGATGTCTCCCTCGCTGTCTCCCTCGCTGTCTCCCTCGCTGTCTCCCTCGCTGTCTCCCTCGCTGTCTCCCTCTCAGTCTCCCTCGCTGTCTCCCTCTCAGTCTCCCTCTCAGTCTCCCTCTCAGTCTCCCTCTCAGTCTCCCTCTCAGTCTCTCTCTCAGTCTCTCTCTCAGTCTCTCTCTCAGTCTCTCTCGCATTCTCTCTCTCTGTCTCCCTCGCTGTCTCCCTTGCACTCTCTGGCTTTCTCTCTCGCTTTCTCTCTCGCAGTCCCTCTCACTGTCCCTCTCACTGTCCCTCTCACTGTCTCTCTCGCAGTCTCTCTCGCTGTCTCCCTCACAGTCTCCCTCACAGTCTCTCTCGCTGTCTCTCTCGCTGTCTCTCTCGCCGTCTCTCTCTCAGTCTCTCTCTCAGTCTCTCTCTCAGTCTCTCTCTCAGTCTCTATCGCATTCTCTCTCGCTGTCTCCTTCGCACTCTCTGGCTTTCTCTCTCGCAGTCCCTCTCACTGTCTCTCTCGCTGTCTCTCTCGCTGTCTCCCTCACAGTCTCCCTCACAGTCTCTCTCGCTGTCTCTCTCGCTGTCTCTCTCGCCGTCTCCCTCGCAGTCTCTCTCGCTGTCTCCCTCGCTGTCTCCCTCGCTGTCTCTCTCGCTCTCTCTCTTGGGTCGCCCTCGCCGTCTCCCTCGCCGTCTCCCTCGCCGTCTCCCTCGCCGTCTCCCTCGCCGTCTCCCTCGCCGTCTCCCTCGCCGTCTCCCTCGCCGTCTCCCTCGCCGTCTCCCTCGCAGTCACTCTCGCAGTCTCTCTCGCTGTATCCCTCGCTGTCTCTCTCGCTATCTCCATAGCAGTCTCTCTCGCAGTCTCCCTCGCAGTCTCTCTCGCAGTCTCTCTCGCAGTCTCTCTCGCAGTCTCTCTCGCAGTCTCTCTCGCAGTCTCTCTCGCAGTCTCTCTCGCAGTCTCTCTCGCTTTCTCCCACGCAGTCTCTCTCGCAGTCTCTCTCGCAGTCTCTCTCGCAGTCTTCCTCGCAGTTTCTCTCGCAGTTTCTCTCGCAGTTTCTCTCGCTGTCTCCCTCGCTGTCTCCCTCGCTGTCTCCCTCGCTGTCTCCCTCGCTGTCTCCCTCGCTGTCTCCCTCGCAGTCTCTCTCGTTGTCTCCCTCGCAGTCTCTCTCGCAGTCTCTCTCGCAGTCTCTCTCGCAGTCTCTCTCGCAGTCTCTCTCGCAGTCTCTCTCGCAGTCTCTCTCGCAGTCTCTCTCGCAGTCTCTCTCGCTGTCTCTCTCGCTGTCTCTCTCGCAGTCTCTCTCGCAGTCTCTCTCGCAGTCCCTCTCGCAGTCTCTCTCGCTGTCTCCCTCGCAGTCTCTATCGCTGTCTCCCTCGCAGTCTCCCTCGCAGTCTCCCTCGCAGTCTCCCTCGCAGTCTCCCTCGCAGTCTCCCTCGCAGTCTCTCTCGCAGTCTCTCTTGCTTTCTCCCTCGCTCTCTCCCTCGCAGACTCTCTCGCTGTCTCCCTCGCTGTCTCCCTCGCTGTCTCCCTCGCTGTCTCTCTCAGTCTCTCTCTCAGTCTCTCTCTCAGTCTCTCTCTCAGTCTCTCTCTCAGTCTCTCTCTCAGTCTCTCTCTCAGTCTCTCTCGCTGTCTCCCTCGCAGTCTCCCTCGCAGTCTCCCTCGCAGTCTCCCTCGCAGTCTCCCTCGAAGTCTCCCTCGAAGTCTCCCTCGAAGTCTCCCTCGAAGTCTCCCTCGAAGTCTCCCTCGAAGTCTCCCTCGAAGTCTCCCTGGATGTCTCTCTCGCAGTCTCTCTCGCATTCTCTTTCGCTGTCTCTCTCGATGTCTCTCTCGATGTCTCTCTCGATGTCTCCCTCGCTGTCTCCCTCGCTGTCTCCCTCGCTGTCTCCCTCGCTGTCTCCCTCGCTGTCTCCCTCGCTGTCTCCCTCTCAGTCTCCCTCGCTGTCTCCCTCTCAGTCTCCCTCTCAGTCTCCCTCTCAGTCTCCCTCTCAGTCTCTCTCTCAGTCTCTCTCTCAGTCTCTCTCTCAGTCTCTCTCGCATTCTCTCTCTCTGTCTCCCTCGCTGTCTCCCTTGCACTCTCTGGCTTTCTCTCTCGCTTTCTCTCTCGCAGTCCCTCTCACTGTCCCTCTCACTGTCCCTCTCACTGTCTCTCTCGCAGTCTCTCTCGCTGTCTCCCTCACAGTCTCCCTCACAGTCTCTCTCGCTGTCTCTCTCGCTGTCTCTCTCGCCGTCTCTCTCTCAGTCTCTCTCTCAGTCTCTCTCTCAGTCTCTCTCTCAGTCTCTATCGCATTCTCTCTCGCTGTCTCCTTCGCACTCTCTGGCTTTCTCTCTCGCAGTCCCTCTCACTGTCTCTCTCGCTGTCTCTCTCGCTGTCTCCCTCACAGTCTCCCTCACAGTCTCTCTCGCTGTCTCTCTCGCTGTCTCTCTCGCCGTCTCCCTCGCAGTCTCTCTCGCTGTCTCCCTCGCTGTCTCCCTCGCTGTCTCTCTCGCTCTCTCTCTCGGGTCTCCCTCGCCGTCTCCCTCGCCGTCTCCCTCGCTGTCTCCCTCGCCGTCTCCCTCGCCGTCTCCCTCGCCGTCTCCCTCGCCGTCTCCCTCGCCGTCTCCCTCGCAGTCACTCTCGCAGTCTCTCTCGCTGTATCCCTCGCTGTCTCTCTCGCTATCTCCATAGCAGTCTCTCTCGCAGTCTCCCTCGCAGTCTCTCTCGCAGTCTCTCTCGCAGTCTCTCTCGCAGTCTCTCTCGCAGTCTCTCTCGCAGTCTCTCTCGCAGTCTCTCTCGCAGTCTCTCTCGCAGTCTCTCTCGCAGTCTCTCTCGCAGTCTCTCTCGCAGTCTCTCTCGCTATCTCCCTCGCTGTCTCTCTCGCTGTCTCCCTTGCAGTCTCCCTCGCAGTCTCTCTTGCAGTCTCTCTCGCAGTCTCTCTCGCAGTCTCTCTCGCTTTCTCCCACGCAGTCTCTCTCGCAGTCTCTCTCGCAGTCTCTCTCGCAGTCTCTCTCGCAGTCTCTCTCGCAGTCTTCCTCGCAGTCTTCCTCGCTGTCTCCCTCGCTGTCTCCCTCGCAGTTTCTCTCGCTGTCTCCCTCGCTGTCTCCCTCGCTGTCTCCCTCGCTGTCTCCCTCGCTGTCTCCCTCGCTGTCTCCCTCGCTGTCTCCCTCGCAGTCTCTCTCGTTGTCTCCCTCGCAGTCTCTCTCGCAGTCTCTCTCGCAGTCTCTCTCGCAGTCTCTCTCGCAGTCTCTCTCGCAGTCTCTCTCGCTGTCTCTCTCGCTGTCTCTCTCGCAGTCTCTCTCGCAGTCTCTCTCGCAGTCCCTCTCGCAGTCTCTCTCGCTGTCCCTCTCGCAGTCTCTCTCGCAGTCTCTCTCGCTGTCTCTCTCGCAGTCTCTCTCGCAGTCTCTCTCGCAGTCTCTCTCGCAGTCTCTCTCGCAGTCTCTCTCGCAGTCTCTCTCGCAGTCTCTCTCGCAGTCTCTCTCGCAGTCTCTCTCGCTGTCTCTCTCGCTGTCTCTCTCGCAGTCTCTCTCGCAGTCTCTCTCGCTGTCTCCCTCGCTTTCTCCCTCGCTGTCTCCCTCGCTGTCTCTCTCGCTGTCTCCCTCGCAGTCTCTCTCGCTGTCTCCCTCGCTGTCTCCCTCGCTGTCTCCCTCGCTGTCTCCCTCGCTGTCTCCCTCGCTGTGTCCCTCGCTGTCTCCCTCGCTGTGTCCCTCTCTCTCTCCCTCACTCTCTCCCTCGCAGTTTCTCTCGCTGTCTCCCTCGCTGTCACCCTCGCTGTCTCCCTCGCTGTCTCCCTCGCTGTCTCCCTCGCTGTCTCCCTAGCAGTCGCTCTCGCAGTCTCCCTCGCTGTCTCCCTCGCTGTCTCCCTCGCTGTGTCCCTCGCTCTCTCCCTCGCTCTCTCCCTCTCTCTCTCCCTCGCTGTCTTCCTCGCAGTTTCTCTCGCTGTCTCCCTCGCTGTCACCCTCGCTGTCACCCTCGCTGTCTCCCTCGCTGTCTCCCTCGCTGTCTCCCTCGCTGTCTCCCTAGCAGTCGCTCTCGCAGTCTCCCTCGCAGTCTCCCTCGCTGTCTCCCTCGCTGTCTCCCTCGCTGTCTCCCTCGCTGCCTCCCTCGCTGTCTCTCTCGCTGTCTCTCTCGCTGTCTCCCTCGCTGTCTCCCTCGCTGTCTCTCTCGCTGTCTCTCTCGCTGTCTCTCTCGCTGTCTCTCTCGCTGTCTCTCTCGCTGTCTCTCTCGCTGTCTCTCTCGCTGTCTCCCGTGCAGTCACTCTCTCTGTATCCCCGGCTGTCTCTGTCTCTGTCTCTGTCGCTGTCTCTGTCGCTGTCTCTGTCGCTGTCTCTGTCGCTGTCTCTGTCGCTGTCTCTGTCGCTGTCTCCGTCGCTGTCTCCGTCGCTGTCTCCGTCGCTGTCTCTGTCGCTGTCTCCGTCGCCGTCTCCGTCGCCGTCTCCGTCGCCGTCTCCGTCGCCGTCTCCCTGGCCGTCTCCCTGGCCGTCTCCCTGGCCGTCTCCCTGGCCGTCTCCCTGGCCGTCTCCCTGGCCGTCTCCCTCGCCGTCTCTCTCGCCGTCTCTCTCGCTGTCTCTCTCAATGTACTCTCGCTGTCTCCCTCGCTCTATCCCTCGCTGTATCTCTCACAGTCCCTCTCGCTGTCTCTCTCGCTGTCTCTCTCGCTGTCTCCCTCGCAGTCTCTCTCGCTCTCTCCCTCACTGTCTCTCTCGCCGTCTCTCTCGCCGTCTCTCTCTCCATCTCTCTCGCCGTCTCTCTCTCCATCTCTCTCGCAGTCTCCTTTGCAGTCTCTCTCGCAGTCTCCTTTGCAGTCTCTCTCGCAGTCTCTCTCGCAGTCTCTCTCGCAGTCTCTCTCGCAGTCTCTCTCGCAGTCTCTCTCGCAGTCTCTCTCGCAGTCTCTCTCGCAGTCTCTCTCGCCGTCTCTCTCTCCGTCTCTCTCGCCGTCTCTCTCTCCGTCTCTCTCGCCGTCTCTCTCTCCATCTCTCTCGCAGTCTCCTTTGCAGTCTCTCTCGCAGTCTCCTTTGCAGTCTCTCTCGCAGTCTCTCTCGCAGTCTCTCTCGCAGTCTCTCTCGCAGTCTCTCTCGCAGTCTCTCTCGCAGTCTCTCTCGCCGTCTCTCTCTCCATCTCTCTCGCCGTCTCTCTCTCCATCTCTCTCGCAGTCTCCTTTGCAGTCTCTCTCGCAGTCTCCTTTGCAGTCTCTCTCGCAGTCTCTCTCGCAGTCTCTCTCGCAGTCTCTCTCGCAGTCTCTCTCGCAGTCTCTCTCGCAGTCTCTCTCGCAGTCTCTCTCGCTGTCCCTCTCGCAGTCTCTCTCGCAGTCTCCTTTGCATTCTCTCTCGCTGTCTCTCTCGCTGTCTCTCTCGCTGTCTCCCACGCTGTCTCCCACGCTGTCTCCCACGCTGTCTCCCACGCTGTCTCCCTCGCAGTCTCCCTCGCAGTCTCTCTCGCAGTCTCTCTCGCAGTCTCTCTCGCTGTCTCCCTCGCTTTCTCCCTCGCTGTCTCTCTCGCTGTCTCTCTCGCTGTCTCCCTCGCAGTCTCTCTCGAAGTCGCTCTCGCTTTCTCCCTCGCTGTCTCTCTCGCAGTCCTTCTCGCAGTCCTTCTCGCAGTCCTTCTCGCAGTCCTTCTCGCAGTCTCTCTCGCTGTCTCCAGCGCTGTCACCCTCACATTCTCTCTCGCAGTGTCTCTCACTGTCTCCCTCGCAGTCTCCCTCGCAGTCTCCCTCGCAGTCTCCCTCGCAGTCTCCCTCGCAGTCTCCCTCGCAGTCTCCCTCGCAGTCTCCCTCGCAGTCTCCCTCGCAGTCTCCCTCGCTGTCTCCCTCGCTGTCTCCCTCGCTGTCTCCCTCGCTGTCTCCCACGCTGTCCCTCTCGCAGTCTCTCTCGCTGTCCCTCTCGCAGTCTCTCTCGCAGTCTCCTTTGCATTCTCTCTCGCTGTCTCTCTCGCTGTCTCTCTCGCTGTCTCTCTCGCTGTCTCCCACGCTGTCTCCCACGCTGTCTCCCTCGCAGTCTCCCTCGCAGTCTCTCTCGCAGTCTCTCTCGCTTTCTCCCTCGCTTTCTCCCTCGCTGTCTCTCTCGCTGTCTCTCTCGCTGTCTCCCTCGCAGTCTCTCTCGAAGTCGCTCTCGCTTTCTCCCTCGCTGTCTCTCTCGCAGTCCTTCTCGCAGTCCTTCTCGCAGTCCTTCTCGCAGTCCTTCTCGCAGTCCTTCTCGCAGTCCTTCTCGCAGTTATCTCGCTGTCTCCAGCGCTGTCACCCTCACATTCTCTCTCGCAGTGTCTCTCACTGTCTCCCTCGCAGTCTCCCTCGCAGTCTCCCTCGCAGTCTCCCTCGCAGTCTCCCTCGCTGTCTCCCTCGCTGTCTCCCTCGCTGTCTCCCTCGCTGTCTCCCTCGCTGTCTCCCTCGCTGTCTCCCACGCTGTCTCTCTCGCTGTCTCCATCGCTTTCTCTCTCGCTGTCTCTCTCGCTGTCTCCCTTGCAGTCTCCCTTGCAGTCTCTCTTGCAGTCTCTCTCGCTGTCCCCCTCGCTGTGTCTCTCGCTGTCTCCCTCGCTGTCTCCCTCGCTGTCTCCCTCGCTGTCTCCCTCGCTGTCTCCCTCGCTGTCTCACGCGCTCTCTCTCGCAGTCTCTCTCGCTGTCTCTCTCGCTGTGTCCCTCGCTGTGTCCCTCGCTGTGTCCCTCGCTGTGTCCCTCGCTGTGTCCCTCGCTGTCTCTCTCGCAGTCTCCCTCGCTGTCTCCCTCGCTGTCTCCCTCGCTGTCTCCCTCGCTGTCTCCCTCGTGTCTCCCTCGCTGCCTCCCTCGCTGCCTCCCTCGCCGTCTCCCTCGCAGTCTCCCTCGCAGTCTCCCTCGCAGTCTCCCTCGCAGTCTCCCTCGCAGTCTCTCTCGCCGTCTCTCTCGCCGTCTCCCTCGCAGTCTCTCTCGCAGTCTCTCTCGCAGTCTCTCTCGCAGTCTCTCTCGCAGTCTCTCTCGCAGTCTCTCTCGCAGTCTCTCTCGCAGTCTCTCTCGCTGTCTCCCTCGCTGTCTCCCTCGCTGTCTCCCTCGCTGTCTCCCTCGCTGTCTCCCTCGTCGTCTCCCTCGCCGTCTCCCTTGCAGTCACTCTCTCTGTATCCCCGGCTGTCTCTGTCTCTGTCGCTGTCTCTGTCGCTGTCTCTGTCGCTGTCTCTGTCGCCGTCTCTGTCGCCGTCTCTGTCGCCGTCTCCCTCGCCGTCTCCCTTGCAGTCACTCTCTCTGTATCCCCGGCTGTCTCTGTCTCTGTCGCTGTCTCTGTCGCTGTCTCTGTCGCTGTCTCTGTCGCCGTCTCTGTCGCCGTCTCTGTCGCCGTCTCCCTCGCCGTCTCCCTGGCCGTCTCCCTGGCCGTCTCCCTGGCCGTCTCCCTGGCCGTCTCCCTGGCCGTCTCCCTGGCCGTCTCCCTGGCCGTCTCCCTGGCCGTCTCCCTCGCCGTCTCCCTCGCCGTCTCTCTCGCCGTCTCTCTCGCCGTCTCTCTCGATGTACTCTCGCTGTCTCCCTCGGTGTCTCACTCGCTCTATCCCTCGCTGTATCTCTCACAGTCTCTCTCGCTGTCTCCCTCGCACTCTCTCTCGCTGTCTCCCTCGCTCTCTCCCTCACTGTCTCTCTCGCCGTCTCTCTCGCCGTCTCTCTCGCCGTCTCTCTCGCCGTCTCTCTCTCCGTCTCTCTCGCCGTCTCTCTCTCCATCTCTCTCGCTGTCTCTCTCGCTGTCTCCCTCGCAGTCTCTCTCGCTGTCTCCCTCGCTGTCTCCCTCGCTGTCTCCCTCGCTGTCTCCCTCGCTGTCTCCCTCGCTCTCTCCCTCCCTGTCTCCCTCGCCGTCTCTCTCGCAGTCTCTCTCGCTGTCTTCCTCGCAGTTTCTCTCGCTGTCTCCCTCGCTGTCACCCTCGCTGTGTCCCTCGCTGTCTCCCTCGCAGTCTCTCTCGCAGTCTCTCTCGCAGTCTCTCTCGCAGTCTCTCTCGCAGTCTCTCTCGCAGTCTCTCTCGCAGTCTCTCTCGCTGTCTCCCTCGCTGTCTCCCTCACAGTCTCTCTCGCTGTCTCCCTCGCAGTCTCTCTCACAGTCTCTCTCGCAGTCTCCCTCGCTGTCTCCCTCACAGTCTCTCTCGCTGTCTCCCTCGCAGTCTCTCTCACAGTCTCTCTCGCAGTCTCCCTCGCTGTCTCCCTCACAGTCTCTCTCGCTGTCTCCCTCGCAGTCTCTCTCACAGTCTCTCTCGCAGTCTCTCTCGCAGTCTCTATCGCTGTCTCTATCGCTGTCTCCCTCGCAGTCTCTCTCGCAGTCTGTCTCGCAGTCTCTCTCGCTTTCTCCCTCGCTCTCTCCCTCGCAGACTCTCTCACTGTCTCCCTCGTTGTCTCCCTCGTTGTCTCCCTCGCTGTCTCTCTCAGTCTCTCTCTCAGTCTCTCTCTCAGTCTCTCTCTCAGTCTCTCTCGCTGTCTCCCTCGCTGTCTCCCTCGCTGTCTCCCTCGCAGTCTCCCTCGCAGTCTCCCTCGCAGTCTCCCTCGCAGTCTCCCTCGCAGTCTCCCTCGCAGTCTCCCTCGATGTCTCCCTCGCTGTCTCCCTCGCTGTCTCCCTCGCTGTCTCCCTCTCAGTCTCCCTCTCAGTCTCCCTCTCAGTCTCCCTCTCAGTCTCTCTCTCAGTCTCTATCGCATTCTCTCTCGCTGTCTCCCTCGCACTCTCTGGCTTTCTCTCTCGCAGTCCCTCTCACTGTCTCTCTCGCAGTCTCTCTCGCTGTCTCCCTCACAGTCTCCCTCACAGTCTCCCTCGCTGTCTCTCTCGCCGTCTCCCTCGCAGTCTCTCTCGCTGTCTCCCTCGCAGTCTCTCTCGCAGTCTCTCTCGCAGTCTCTCTCGCAGTCTCTCTCACAGTCTCTCTCGCAGTCTCTCTCGCCGTCTCCCTCGCCGTCTCCCTCGCCGTCTCCCTCGCCGTCTCCCTCGCTGTCTCCCTCGCTGTCACCCTCGCTGTGTCCCTCGCTGTCTCCCTCGCAGTCTCTCTCGCAGTCTCTCTCGCAGTCTCTCTCGCAGTCTCTCTCGCAGTCTCTCTCGCTGTCTCCCTCGCTGTCTCCCTCACAGTCTCTCTCGCTGTCTCCCTCGCAGTCTCTCTCACAGTCTCTCTCGCAGTCTCCCTCGCTGTCTCCCTCACAGTCTCTCTCGCTGTCTCCCTCGCAGTCTCTCTCGCTGTCTCCCTCGCAGTCTCTCTCACAGTCTCTCTCGCAGTCTCCCTCGCTGTCTCCCTCACAGTCTCTCTCGCTGTCTCCCTCGCAGTCTCTCTCACAGTCTCTCTCGCAGTCTCTCTCGCAGTCTCTATCGCTGTCTCTATCGCTGTCTCCCTCGCAGTCTCTCTCGCAGTCTGTCTCGCAGTCTCTCTCGCTTTCTCCCTCGCTCTCTCCCTCGCAGACTCTCTCACTGTCTCCCTCGTTGTCTCCCTCGTTGTCTCCCTCGCTGTCTCTCTCAGTCTCTCTCTCAGTCTCTCTCTCAGTCTCTCTCTCAGTCTCTCTCGCTGTCTCCCTCGCTGTCTCCCTCGCAGTCTCCCTCGCAGTCTCCCTCGCAGTCTCCCTCGCAGTCTCCCTCGCAGTCTCCCTCGCTGTCTCCCTCGCTGTCTCCCTCGCTGTCTCCCTCTCAGTCTCCCTCTCAGTCTCCCTCTCAGTCTCTCTCTCAGTCTCTATCGCATTCTCTCTCGCTGTCTCCCTCGCACTCTCTGGCTTTCTCTCTCGCAGTCCCTCTCACTGTCTCTCTCGCAGTCTCTCTCGCTGTCTCCCTCACAGTCTCCCTCACAGTCTCCCTCGCTGTCTCTCTCGCCGTCTCCCTCGCAGTCTCTCTCGCTGTCTCCCTCGCTGTCTCTCTCGCTCTCTCTCTCGCCGTCGCCCTCGCCGTCGCCCTCGCCGTCTCCCTCGCCGTCTCCCTCGCAGTCACTCTCGCAGTCTCTCTCGCTGTATCCCTCGCTGTCTCTCTCGCTATCTCCATAGCAGTCTCTCTCGCAGTCTCCCTCACAGTCTCCCTCACAGTCTCCCTCACAGTCTCCCTCGCAGTCTCTCTCGCAGTCTCTCTCGCAGTCTCTCTCGCAGTCTCTCTCGCAGTCTCTCTCGCTATCTCCCTCGCTGTCTCTCTCGCTGTCTCCCTTGCAGTCTCCCTCGCAGTCTCTCTCGCAGTCTCTCTCGCAGTCTCTCTCGCAGTCTCTCTCGCTTTCTCCCACGCAGTCTCTCTCGCAGTCTCTCTCGCAGTCTCTCTCGCAGTCTCTCTCGCAGTCTCTCTCGCAGTCTCTCTCGCAGTCTCCCTCGCAGTCTCCCTCGCAGTCTCTCTCGCAGTCTCTCTCGCAGTCTCTCTCGCAGTCTCTCTCGCTTTCTCCCACGCAGTCTCTCTCGCAGTCTCTCTCGCAGTCTCTCTCGCAGTCTCTCTCGCAGTCTCTCTCGCTGTCTCTCTCGCTGTCTCTCTCGCAGTCTCTCTCGCTGTCCCTCTCGCAGTCTCTCTCGCTGTCCCTCTCGCAGTCTCTCTCGCAGTCTCCCTCGCAGTCTCCCTCGCAGTCTCCCTCGCAGTCTCTCTCGCAGTCTCTCTCGCAGTCTCTCTCGCAGTCTCTCTCGCAGTCTCTCTCGCAGTCTCTCTCGCAGTCTCTCTCGCTGTCTCCCTCGCTGTCTCCCTCGCTGTCTCCCTCGCTGTCTCCCTCGCTGTCTCCCTCGCTGTCTCCCTCGTCGTCTCCCTCGCCGTCTCCCTTGCAGTCACTCTCTCTGTATCCCCGGCTGTCTCTGTCTCTGTCGCTGTCTCTGTCGCTGTCTCTGTCGCTGTCTCTGTCGCTGTCTCTGTCGCTGTCTCTGTCGCCGTCTCTGTCGCCGTCTCTGTCGCCGTCTCCCTGGCCGTCTCCCTGGCCGTCTCCCTGGCCGTCTCCCTGGCCGTCTCCCTGGCCGTCTCCCTGGCCGTCTCCCTGGCCGTCTCCCTGGCCGTCTCCCTGGCCGTCTCCCTGGCCGTCTCCCTCGCCGTCTCCCTCGCCGTCTCCCTCGCCGTCTCCCTCGCCGTCTCCCTCGCCGTCTCTCTCGCCGTCTCTCTCGATGTACTCTCGCTGTCTCCCTCGGTGTCTCACTCGCTCTATCCCTCGCTGTATCTCTCACAGTCTCTCTCGCTGTCTCCCTCGCACTCTCTCTCGCTGTCTCCCTCGCACCCTCTCTCGCTCTCTCCCTCACTGTCTCTCTCGCCGTCTCTCTCGCCGTCTCTCTCGCCGTCTCTCTCTCCGTCTCTCTCGCCGTCTCTCTCTCCATCTCTCTCGCAGTCTCCTTTGCAGTCTCTCTCGCAGTTTCTCTCGCAGTCTCTCTCGCAGTCTCTCTCGCAGTCTCTCTCGCAGTCTCTCTCGCTGTCCCTCTCGCAGTCTCTCTCGCAGTCTCTCTCGCAGTCTCTCTCGCAGTCTCTCTCGCAGTCTCTCTCGCAGTCTCTCTCGCAGTCTCTCTCGCTGTCCCTCTCGCAGTCTCTCTCGCAGTCTCTCTCGCAGTCTCTCTCGATGTCTCCCTCGCAGTCTCTCTCGCTGTCTCCCTCGCAGTCTCTCTCGCACTGTCTCTCTCGCCGTCTCCCTCGCCGTCTCCCTCGCCGTCTCCCTCGCCGTCTCCCTCGCCGTCTCCCTCGCCGTCTCCCTCGCCGTCTCCCTGGCCGTCTCCCTCGCCGTCTCCCTCGCCGTCTCCCTCGCCGTCTCCCTCGCCGTCTCTCTCGCCGTCTCTCTCGCCGTCTCTCTCGATGTACTCTCGCTGTCTCCCTCGGTGTCTCACTCGCTCTATCCCTCGCTGTATCTCTCACAGTCTCTCTCGCTGTCTCCCTCGCACTCTCTCTCGCTGTCTCCCTCGCACCCTCTCTCGCTCTCTCCCTCACTGTCTCTCTCGCCGTCTCTCTCGCCGTCTCTCTCGCCGTCTCTCTCTCCGTCTCTCTCGCCGTCTCTCTCTCCATCTCTCTCGCAGTCTCCTTTGCAGTCTCTCTCGCAGTTTCTCTCGCAGTCTCTCTCGCAGTCTCTCTCGCAGTCTCTCTCGCAGTCTCTCTCGCTGTCCCTCTCGCAGTCTCTCTCGCAGTCTCTCTCGCAGTCTCTCTCGCAGTCTCTCTCGCAGTCTCTCTCGCAGTCTCTCTCGCAGTCTCTCTCGCTGTCCCTCTCGCAGTCTCTCTCGCAGTCTCTCTCGCAGTCTCTCTCGATGTCTCCCTCGCAGTCTCTCTCGCTGTCTCCCTCGCAGTCTCTCTCGCACTGTCTCTCTCGCCGTCTCCCTCGCCGTCTCCCTCGCCGTCTCCCTCGCCGTCTCCCTCGCTGTCTCCCTCGCCGTCTCCCTCGCTGTCTCCCTCGCTGTCTCCCTCGCTGTCTCTCTCGCTGTCTCTCTCGCTGTCTCCCTCGCAGTCTCTCTCGCTGTCTCCCTCGCTGTCTCCCTCGCTGTCTCCCTCGCTGTCTCCCTCGCTGTCTCCCTCGCTCTCTCCCTCCCTGTCTCCCTCGCCGTCTCTCTCGCAGTCTCTCTCGCCGTCTTCCTCGCAGTTTCTCTCGCTGTCTCCCTCGCTGTCACCCTCGCTGTGTCCCTCGCTGTCTCCCTCGCAGTCTCTCTCGCAGTCTCTCTCGCAGTCTCTCTCGCAGTCTCTCTCGCAGTCTCTCTCGCAGTCTCTCTCGCTGTCTCCCTCGCTGTCTCCCTCACAGTCTCTCTCGCTGTCTCCCTCGCAGTCTCTCTCACAGTCTCTCTCGCAGTCTCCCTCGCTGTCTCCCTCACAGTCTCTCTCGCTGTCTCCCTCGCAGTCTCTCTCACAGTCTCTCTCGCTGTCTCCCTCGCAGTCTCTCTCACAGTCTCTCTCGCAGTCTCCCTCGCTGTCTCCCTCACAGTCTCTCTCGCTGTCTCCCTCGCAGTCTCTCTCACAGTCTCTCTCGCAGTCTCTCTCGCAGTCTCTATCGCTGTCTCCCTCGCAGTCTCTCTCGCAGTCTGTCTCGCAGTCTCTCTCGCTTTCTCCCTCGCTCTCTCCCTCGCAGACTCTCTCACTGTCTCCCTCGTTGTCTCCCTCGTTGTCTCCCTCGCTGTCTCTCTCAGTCTCTCTCTCAGTCTCTCTCTCAGTCTCTCTCTCAGTCTCTCTCGCTGTCTCCCTCGCTGTCTCCCTCGCAGTCTCCCTCGCAGTCTCCCTCGCAGTCTCCCTCGCAGTCTCCCTCGCAGTCTCCCTCGCAGTCTCCCTCGATGTCTCCCTCGCTGTCTCCCTCGCTGTCTCCCTCGCTGTCTCCCTCACAGTCTCTCTCGCTGTCTCCCTCGCAGTCTCTCTCGCAGTCTCTCTCGCAGTCTCTCTCGCAGTCTCTCTCGCAGTCTCTCTCGCTGTCTCCCTCGCTGTCTCCCTCACAGTCTCTCTCGCTGTCTCCCTCGCAGTCTCTCTCACAGTCTCTCTCGCAGTCTCCCTCGCTGTCTCCCTCACAGTCTCTCTCGCTGTCTCCCTCGCAGTCTCTCTCAGTCTCTCTCGCAGTCTCCCTCGCTGTCTCCCTCACAGTCTCTCTCGCTGTCTCCCTCGCAGTCTCTCTCACAGTCTCTCTCGCAGTCTCTCTCGCTGTCTCTATCGCTGTCTCTATCGCTGTCTCCCTCGCAGTCTCTCTCGCAGTCTGTCTCGCAGTCTCTCTCGCTTTCTCCCTCGCTCTCTCCCTCGCAGACTCTCTCACTGTCTCCCTCGTTGTCTCCCTCGTTGTCTCCCTCGCTGTCTCTCTCAGTCTCTCTCTCAGTCTCTCTCTCAGTCTCTCTCTCAGTCTCTCTCGCTGTCTCCCTCGCTGTCTCCCTCGCAGTCTCCCTCGCAGTCTCCCTCGCAGTCTCCCTCGCAGTCTCCCTCGCAGTCTCCCTCGCAGTCTCCCTCGCAGTCTCCCTCGCTGTCTCCCTCGCTGTCTCCCTCGCTGTCTCCCTCTCAGTCTCCCTCTCAGTCTCCCTCTCAGTCTCCCTCTCAGTCTCTCTCTCAGTCTCTATCGCATTCTCTCTCGCTGTCTCCCTCGCACTCTCTGGCTTTCTCTCTCGCAGTCCCTCTCACTGTCTCTCTCGCAGTCTCTCTCGCTGTCTCCCTCACAGTCTCCCTCACAGTCTCCCTCGCTGTCTCTCTCGCCGTCTCCCTCGCAGTCTCTCTCGCTGTCTCCCTCGCTGTCTCTCTCGCTCTCTCTCTCGCCGTCGCCCTCGCCGTCGCCCTCGCCGTCTCCCTCGCCGTCTCCCTCGCAGTCACTCTCGCAGTCTCTCTCGCTGTATCCCTCGCTGTCTCTCTCGCTATCTCCATAGCAGTCTCTCTCGCAGTCTCCCTCACAGTCTCCCTCACAGTCTCCCTCACAGTCTCCCTCGCAGTCTCTCTCGCAGTCTCTCTCGCAGTCTCTCTCGCAGTCTCTCTCGCTATCTCCCTCGCTGTCTCTCTCGCTGTCTCCCTTGCAGTCTCCCTCGCAGTCTCTCTCGCAGTCTCTCTCGCAGTCTCTCTCGCAGTCTCTCTCGCTTTCTCCCACGCAGTCTCTCTCGCAGTCTCTCTCGCAGTCTCTCTCGCAGTCTCTCTCGCAGTCTCTCTCGCAGTCTCTCTCGCAGTCTCCCTCGCAGTCTCCCTCGCAGTCTCTCTCGCAGTCTCTCTCGCAGTCTCTCTCGCAGTCTCTCTCGCTTTCTCCCACGCAGTCTCTCTCGCAGTCTCTCTCGCAGTCTCTCTCGCAGTCTCTCTCGCAGTCTCTCTCGCTGTCTCTCTCGCTGTCTCTCTCGCAGTCTCTCTCGCTGTCCCTCTCGCAGTCTCTCTCGCTGTCCCTCTCGCAGTCTCTCTCGCAGTCTCCCTCGCAGTCTCCCTCGCAGTCTCTCTCGCAGTCTCTCTCGCAGTCTCTCTCGCAGTCTCTCTCGCAGTCTCTCTCGCAGTCTCTCTCGCTGTCTCCCTCGCTGTCTCCCTCGCTGTCTCCCTCGCTGTCTCCCTCGCTGTCTCCCTCGCTGTCTCCCTCGTCGTCTCCCTCGCCGTCTCCCTTGCAGTCACTCTCTCTGTATCCCCGGCTGTCTCTGTCTCTGTCGCTGTCTCTGTCGCTGTCTCTGTCGCTGTCTCTGTCGCTGTCTCTGTCGCTGTCTCTGTCGCTGTCTCTGTCGCCGTCTCTGTCGCCGTCTCCCTCGCCGTCTCCCTGGCCGTCTCCCTGGCCGTCTCCCTGGCCGTCTCCCTGGCCGTCTCCCTGGCCGTCTCCCTGGCCGTCTCCCTGGCCGTCTCCCTGGCCGTCTCCCTGGCCGTCTCCCTGGCCGTCTCCCTGGCCGTCTCCCTGGCCGTCTCCCTGGCCGTCTCCCTCGCCGTCTCCCTCGCCGTCTCCCTCGCCGTCTCTCTCGCCGTCTCTCTCGCCGTCTCTCTCGATGTACTCTCGCTGTCTCCCTCGGTGTCTCACTCGCTCTATCCCTCGCTGTATCTCTCACAGTCTCTCTCGCTGTCTCCCTCGCACTCTCTCTCGCTGTCTCCCTCGCACCCTCTCTCGCTCTCTCCCTCACTGTCTCTCTCGCCGTCTCTCTCGCCGTCTCTCTCGCCGTCTCTCTCTCCGTCTCTCTCGCCGTCTCTCTCTCCATCTCTCTCGCAGTCTCCTTTGCAGTCTCTCTCGCAGTTTCTCTCGCAGTCTCTCTCGCAGTCTCTCTCGCAGTCTCTCTCGCAGTCTCTCTCGCAGTCTCTCTCGCTGTCCCTCTCGCAGTCTCTCTCGCAGTCTCTCTCGCAGTCTCTCTCGCAGTCTCTCTCGCAGTCTCTCTCGCAGTCTCTCTCGCAGTCTCTCTCGCAGTCTCTCTCGCTGTCCCTCTCGCAGTCTCTCTCGCAGTCTCTCTCGCAGTCTCTCTCGATGTCTCCCTCGCAGTCTCTCTCGCTGTCTCCCTCGCAGTCTCTCTCGCACTGTCTCTCTCGCCGTCTCCCTCGCCGTCTCCCTCGCCGTCTCCCTCGCCGTCTCCCTCGCCGTCTCCCTCGCTGTCTCCCTTGCTGTCTCCCTTGCTGTCTCCCTCGCTGTCTCCCTCGCTGTCTCCCTCGCTGTCTCTCTCGCTGTCTCTCTCGCTGTCTCCCTCGCAGTCTCTCTCGCTGTCTCCCTCGCTGTCTCCCTCGCTGTCTCCCTCGCTGTCTCCCTCGCTGTCTCCCTCGCTCTCTCCCTCCCTGTCTCCCTCGCCGTCTCTCTCGCAGTCTCTCTCGCTGTCTTCCTCGCAGTTTCTCTCGCTGTCTCCCTCGCTGTCACCCTCGCTGTGTCCCTCGCTGTCTCCCTCGCAGTCTCTCTCGCAGTCTCTCTCGCAGTCTCTCTCGCAGTCTCTCTCGCAGTCTCTCTCGCAGTCTCTCTCGCTGTCTCCCTCGCTGTCTCCCTCACAGTCTCTCTCGCTGTCTCCCTCGCAGTCTCTCTCACAGTCTCTCTCGCAGTCTCCCTCGCTGTCTCCCTCACAGTCTCTCTCGCTGTCTCCCTCGCAGTCTCTCTCACAGTCTCTCTCGCTGTCTCCCTCGCAGTCTCTCTCACAGTCTCTCTCGCAGTCTCCCTCGCTGTCTCCCTCACAGTCTCTCTCGCTGTCTCCCTCGCAGTCTCTCTCACAGTCTCTCTCGCAGTCTCTCTCGCAGTCTCTATCGCTGTCTCCCTCGCAGTCTCTCTCGCAGTCTGTCTCGCAGTCTCTCTCGCTTTCTCCCTCGCTCTCTCCCTCGCAGACTCTCTCACTGTCTCCCTCGTTGTCTCCCTCGTTGTCTCCCTCGCTGTCTCTCTCAGTCTCTCTCTCAGTCTCTCTCTCAGTCTCTCTCTCAGTCTCTCTCGCTGTCTCCCTCGCTGTCTCCCTCGCAGTCTCCCTCGCAGTCTCCCTCGCAGTCTCCCTCGATGTCTCCCTCGCTGTCTCCCTCGCTGTCTCCCTCGCTGTCTCCCTCGCTGTCTCCCTCGCTGTCTCCCTCGCTGTCTCCCTCGCTGTCTCCCTCGCTGTCTCCCTCGCTGTCTCCCTCGCTGTCTCCCTCTCAGTCTCCCTCTCAGTCTCCCTCTCAGTCTCCCTCTCAGTCTCTCTCTCAGTCTCTATCGCATTCTCTCTCGCTGTCTCCCTCGCACTCTCTGGCTTTCTCTCTCGCAGTCCCTCTCACTGTCTCTCTCGCAGTCTCTCTCGCTGTCTCCCTCACAGTCTCCCTCACAGTCTCCCTCGCTGTCTCTCTCGCCGTCTCCCTCGCAGTCTCTCTCGCTGTCTCCCTCGCTGTCTCTCTCGCTCTCTCTCTCGCCGTCGCCCTCGCCGTCGCCCTCGCCGTCTCCCTCGCCGTCTCCCTCGCAGTCACTCTCGCAGTCTCTCTCGCTGTATCCCTCGCTGTCTCTCTCGCTATCTCCATAGCAGTCTCTCTCGCAGTCTCCCTCACAGTCTCCCTCGCAGTCTCTCTCGCAGTCTCTCTCGCAGTCTCTCTCGCAGTCTCTCTCGCAGTCTCTCTCGCTATCTCCCTCGCTGTCTCTCTCGCTGTCTCCCTTGCAGTCTCCCTCGCAGTCTCTCTCGCAGTCTCTCTCGCAGTCTCTCTCGCTTTCTCCCACGCAGTCTCTCTCGCAGTCTCTCTCGCAGTCTCTCTCGCAGTCTCTCTCGCAGTCTCTCTCGCAGTCTCTCTCGCAGTCTCTCTCGCAGTCTCTCTCGCAGTCTCTCTCGCAGTCTCTCTCGCAGTCTTCCTCGCAGTCTTCCTCGCAGTCTTCCTCGCTGTCTCCCTCGCTGTCTCCCTCGCTGTCTCCCTCGCTGTCTCCCTCGCAGTCTCTCTCGTTGTCTCCCTCGCAGTCTCTCTCGTTGTCTCCTCGCAGTCTCTCTCGCAGTCTCTCTCGCAGTCTCTCTCGCAGTCTCTCTCGCAGTCTCTCTCGCAGTCTCTCTCGCTGTCTCTCTCGCTGTCTCTCTCGCAGTCTCTCTCGCTGTCCCTCTCGCAGTCTCTCTCGCTGTCCCTCTCGCAGTCTCTCTCGCAGTCTCCCTCGCAGTCTCCCTCGCAGTCTCCCTCGCAGTCTCTCTCGCAGTCTCTCTCGCAGTCTCTCTCGCAGTCTCTCTCGCTTTCTCCCACGCAGTCTCTCTCGCAGTCTCTCTCGCAGTCTCTCTCGCAGTCTCTCTCGCAGTCTCTCTCGCTGTCTCTCTCGCAGTCTCTCTCGCTGTCCCTCTCGCAGTCTCTCTCGCTGTCCCTCTCGCAGTCTCTCTCGCTGTCCCTCTCGCAGTCTCTCTCGCAGTCTCTCTCGCAGTCTCCCTTGCAGTCTCCCTTGCAGTCTCCCTCGCAGTCTCTCTCGCAGTCTCTCTCGCAGTCTCTCTCGCAGTCTCTCTCGCTTTCTCCCACGCAGTCTCTCTCGCAGTCTCTCTCGCAGTCTCTCTCGCAGTCTCTCTCGCAGTCTCTCTCGCAGTCTCTCTCGCAGTCTCTCTCGCAGTCTCTCTCGCAGTCTCTCTCGCAGTCTCTCTCGCAGTCTCTCTCGCTGTCTCTCTCGCTGTCTCTCTCGCAGTCTTCCTCGCTGTCTCCCTCGCTGTCTCCCTCGCTGTCTCCCTCGCTGTCTCCCTCGCTATATCCCTCGCTGTCTCTCTCGTTGTCTCCCTCGCAGTCTCTCTCGTTGTCTCCCTCGTTGTCTCTCTCGTTGTCTCTCTCGCAGTCTCTCTCGCAGTCTCTCTCGCAGTCTCTCTCGCAGTCTCTCTCGCTGTCTCTCTCGCTGTCTCTCTCGCTGTCTCTCTCGCAGTCTCTCTCGCTGTCCCTCTCGCAGTCTCTCTCGCTGTCCCTCTCGCTGTCCCTCTCGCAGTCTCTCTCGCAGTCTCCCTTGCAGTCTCCCTCGCAGTCTCTCTCGCAGTCTCTCTCGCAGTCTCTCTCGCAGTCTCTCTCGCAGTCTCTCTCGCTTTCTCCCACGCAGTCTCTCTCGCAGTCTCTCTCGCAGTCTCTCTCGCAGTCTCTCTCGCAGTCTCTCTCGCAGTCTCGCTCGCAGTCTCTCTCGCAGTCTCTCTCGCAGTCTCTCTCGCAGTCTCTCTCGCTGTCTCCCTCGCTTTCTCCCTCGCTGTCTCCCTCGCTGTCTCTCTCGCTGTCTCTCTCGCTGTCTCTCTCGCTGTCTCTCTCGCTGTCTCTCTCGCTGTCTCCCTCGCTGTCTCCCTCGCTGTCTCCCTCGCCGCGTCCCTCGCTGTCTCCCTCGCTGTCTCCCAAGCAGTCGCTCTCGCAGTCTCTCTCGCAGTCTCTCTCGCTGTCTCCCTCGCAGTCTCTCTCGCTGTCTCCCTCGCTGTCTCCCTCGCTGTCTCCCTCGCTGTCTCCCTCGCTGCCTCCCTCGCAGTCTCTCTCGAAGTCTCTCTCGCTGTCTCTCTCGCTGTCTCCCTCGCTCTCTCCCTCGCTCTCTCCCTCGCTCTCTCCCTCGCTCTCTCTCTCGCCGTCTCCCTCGCAGTCTCTCTCGCAGTGTCTCTCGCTGTATCCCTCGCTGTCTCTCTCGCAGTTTCTCTCGCTTTCTCCCTCGCAGTCTCTCTCGCTGTCTCCCTCGCAGTCTCTCTCGCAGTCTCTCTCGCAGTCTCTCTCGCAGTCTCTCTCGCAGTCTCTCTCGCAGTCTCTCTCGCAGTCTCTCTCGCAGTCTCTCTCGCAGTCTCTCTCGCTGTCTCCATCGCTGTCTCCCTCGCAGTCTCCCTCGCAGTCTCCCTCGCAGTCTCTCTCGCAGTCTCTCTCGCAGTCTCTCTCGCAGTCTCTCTCGCAGTCTCTCTCGCAGTCTCTCTCGCAGTCTCTCTCGCAGTCTCTCTCGCTGTCTCCCTCACAGTCTCTCTCGCTTTCTCTCTCGCAGTCTCTCTCGCAGTCTCCCTCGCAGTCTCTCTCGCTGTCTCCCTCGCAGTCTCTATCGCTGTCTCCCTCGCAGTCTCTATCGCTGTCTCCCTCGCAGTCTCCCTCGCAGTCTCCCTCGCAGTCTCCCTCGCAGTCTCCCTCGCAGTCTCTCTCGCAGTCTCTCTTGCTTTCTCCCTCGCTCTCTCCCTCGCAGACTCTCTCGCTGTCTCCCTCGCTGTCTCCCTCGCTGTCTCCCTCGCTGTCTCCCTCGCTGTCTCCCTCGCTGTCTCCCTCGCTGTCTCCCTCACTGTCTCTCTCAGTCTCTCTCTCAGTCTCTCTCTCAGTCTCTCTCTCAGTCTCTCTCTCAGTCTCTCTCTCAGTCTCTCTCTCAGTCTCTCTCGCTGTCTCCCTCGCAGTCTCCCTCGAAGTCTCCCTCGAAGTCTCCCTCGAAGTCTCCCTCGAAGTCTCCCTCGAAGTCTCCCTCGAAGTCTCCCTCGAAGTCTCCCTCGAAGTCTCCCTCGAAGTCTCCCTGGATGTCTCTCTCGCAGTCTCTCTCGCATTCTCTTTCGCTGTCTCTCTCGATGTCTCTCTCGATGTCTCTCTCGATGTCTCTCTCGATGTCTCCCTCGCTGTCTCCCTCGCTGTCTCCCTCGCTGTCTCCCTCGCTGTCTCCCTCTCAGTCTCCCTCTCAGTCTCCCTCTCAGTCTCCCTCTCAGTCTCCCTCTCAGTCTCCCTCTCAGTCTCCCTCTCAGTCTCCCTCTCAGTCTCCCTCTCAGTCTCCCTCTCAGTCTCTCTCTCAGTCTCTCTCTCAGTCTCTCTCGCATTCTCTCTCTCTGTCTCCCTCGCTGTCTCCCTTGCACTCTCTGGCTTTCTCTCTCGCTTTCTCTCTCGCAGTCCCTCTCACTGTCCCTCTCACTGTCCCTCTCACTGTCCCTCTCACTGTCCCTCTCAATGTCTCTCTCGCAGTCTCTCTCGCTGTCTCCCTCACAGTCTCCCTCACAGTCTCTCTCGCTGTCTCTCTCGCTGTCTCTCTCGCTGTCTCTCTCGCCGTCTCTCTCGCCGTCTCTCTCGCCGTCTCTCTCTCAGTCTCTCTCTCAGTCTCTCTCTCAGTCTCTCTCTCAGTCTCTCTCTCAGTCTCTCTCTCATTCTCTCTCTCAGTCTCTATTGCATTCTCTCTCGCTGTCTCCTTCGCACTCTCTGGCTTTCTCTCTCGCAGTCCCTCTCACTGTCTCTCTCGCTGTCTCTCTCGCTGTCTCCCTCACAGTCTCTCTCGCTGTCTCTCTCGCTGTCTCTCTCGCCGTCTCCCTCGCAGTCTCTCTCGCTGTCTCCCTCGCTGTCTCCCTCGCTGTCTCTCTCGCTCTCTCTCTCGGGTCGCCCTCGCCGTCTCCCTCGCCGTCTCCCTCGCCGTCTCCCTCGCCGTCTCCCTCGCCGTCTCCCTCGCCGTCTCCCTCGCCGTCTCCCTCGCCGTCTCCCTCGCCGTCTCCCTCGCCGTCTCCCTCGCCGTCTCCCTCGCCGTCTCCCTCGCCGTCTCCCTCGCAGTCACTCTCGCAGTCTCTCTCGCTGTATCCCTCGCTGTCTCTCTCGCTATCTCCATAGCAGTCTCTCTCGCAGTCTCCCTCACAGTCTCTCTCGCAGTCTCTCTCGCAGTCTCTCTCGCAGTCTCTCTCGCAGTCTCTCTCGCAGTCTCTCTCGCAGTCTCTCTCGCAGTCTCTCTCGCTATCTCCCTCGCTGTCTCTCTCGCTGTCTCCCTTGCAGTCTCCCTCGCAGTCTCCCTCGCAGTCTCTCTCGCAGTCTCTCTCGCTTTCTCCCACGCAGTCTCTCTCGCAGTCTCTCTCGCAGTCTCTCTCGCTGTCCCTCTCGCAGTCTCTCTCGCTGTCCCTCTCGCAGTCTCTCTCGCAGTCTCCCTCGCAGTCTCTCTCGCAGTCTCTCTCGCAGTCTCTCTCGCAGTCTCTCTCGCAGTCTCTCTCGCAGTCTCTCTCGCTTTCTCCCACGCAGTCTCTCTCGCAGTCTCTCTCGCAGTCTCTCTCGCAGTCTCTCTCGCAGTCTCTCTCGCAGTCTCTCTCGCAGTCTCTCTCGCAGTCTCTCTCTCAGTCTCTCTCGCAGTCTCTCTCGCAGTCTCTCTCGCTGTCTCTCTCGCAGTCTCTCTCGCAGTCTCTCTCGCTGTCCCTCTCGCAGTCTCTCTCGCTGTCCCTCTCGCAGTCTCTCTCGCAGTCTCTCTCGCAGTCTCCCTTGCAGTCTCCCTCCCAGTCTCTCTCGCAGTCTCTCTCGCAGTCTCTCTCGCAGTCTCTCTCGCTTTCTCCCACGCAGTCTCTCTCGCAGTCTCTCTCGCAGTCTCTCTCGCAGTCTCTCTCGCAGTCTCTCTCGCTGTCTCTCTCGCTGTCTCTCTCGCTGTCTCTCTCGCAGTCTTCCTCGCTGTCTCCCTCGCTGTCTCCCTCGCTGTCTCCCTCGCTGTCTCCCTCGCTATATCCCTCGCTGTCTCCCTCGCAGTCTCTCTCGTTGTCTCCCTCGCAGTCTCTCTCGTTGTCTCTCTCGCAGTCTCTCTCGCAGTCTCTCTCGCAGTCTCTCTCGCAGTCTCTCTCGCAGTCTCTCTCGCTGTCTCTCTCGCTGTCTCTCTCGCAGTCTCTCTCGCTGTCCCTCTCGCAGTCTCTCTCGCTGTCCCTCTCGCAGTCTCTCTCGCAGTCTCCCTTGCAGTCTCCCTCGCAGTCTCTCTCGCAGTCTCTCTCGCAGTCTCTCTCGCATTCTCCCACGCAGTCTCTCTCGCAGTCTCTCTCGCAGTCTCTCTCGCAGTCTCTCTCGCAGTCTCTCTCGCAGTCTCTCTCGCAGTCTCTCTCGCAGTCTCTCGCTGTCCCTCTCGCAGTCCCTCTCGCAGTCTCTCTCGCAGTCTCTCTCGCAGTCTCTCTCGCAGTCTCTCTCGCAGTCTCTCTCGCAGTCTCTCTCGCTGTCTCCCTCGCTTTCTCCCTCGCTGTCTCTCTCGCTGTCTCTCTCGCTGTCTCTCTCGCTGTCTCCCTCGCTGTCTCCCTCGCTGTCTCCCTCGCTGTCTCCCTCGCTGTCTCCCTCGCTGTCTCCCTCGCCGCGTCCCTCGCTGTCTCCCTCGCTGTCTCCCTCGCTGTCTCCCAAACAGTCGCTCTCGCAGTCTCTCTCGCAGTCTCTCTCGCAGTCTCTCTCGCTGTCTCCCTCGCAGTCTCTCTCGCTGTCTCCCTCGCTGTCTCCCTCGCTGTCTCCCTCGCTGCCTCCCTCGCAGTCTCTCTCGAAGTCTCTCTCGCTGTCTCTCTCGCTGTCTCCCTCGCTCTCTCCCTCGCTCTCTCCCTCGCTCTCTCTCTCGCCGTCTCCCTCGCTCGCCGTCTCCCTCGCAGTCTCTCTCGCAGTGTCTCTCGCTGTATCCCTCGCTGTCTCTCTCGCAGTTTCTCTCGCTTTCTCCCTCGCAGTCTCTCTCGCTGTCTCCCTCGCAGTCTCTCTCGCAGTCTCTCTCGCAGTCTCTCTCGCAGTCTCTCTCGCAGTCTCTCTCGCTGTCTCCATCGCTGTCTCCCTCGCAGTCTCCCTCGCAGTCTCTCTCGCAGTCTCTCTCGCAGTCTCTCTCGCAGTCTCTCTCGCAGTCTCTCTCGCAGTCTCTCTCGCAGTCTCTCTCGCTGTCTCCCTCACAGTCTCTCTCGCTTTCTCTCTCGCAGTCTCTCTCGCAGTCTCTCTCGCTTTCTCTCTCGCAGTCTCTCTCGCAGTCTCCCTCGCAGTCTCTCTCGCTGTCTCCCTCGCAGTCTCTATCGCTGTCTCCCTCGCAGTCTCTATCGCTGTCTTCCTCGCAGTCTCCCTCGCAGTCTCCCTCGCAGTCTCCCTCGCAGTCTCTCTCGCAGTCTCTCTTGCTTTCTCCCTCGCTCTCTCCCTCGCAGACTCTCTCGCTGTCTCCCTCGCTGTCTCCCTCGCTGTCTCCCTCGCTGTCTCCCTCCCTGTCTCTCTCAGTCTCTCTCTCAGTCTCTCTCTCAGTCTCTCTCTCAGTCTCTCTCTCAGTCTCTCTCTCAGTCTCTCTCTCAGTCTCTCTCGCTGTCTCCCTCGCAGTCTCCCTCGAAGTCTCCCTCGAAGTCTCCCTCGAAGTCTCCCTCGAAGTCTCCCTCGAAGTCTCCCTCGAAGTCTCCCTCGAAGTCTCCCTCGAAGTCTCCCTCGAAGTCTCCCTGGATGTCTCTCTCGCAGTCTCTCTCGCATTCTCTTTCGCTGTCTCTCTCGATGTCTCTCTCGATGTCTCTCTCGATGTCTCTCTCGATGTCTCCCTCGCTGTCTCCCTCGCTGTCTCCCTCGCTGTCTCCCTCGCTGTCTCCCTCGCTGTCTCCCTCTCAGTCTCCCTCTCAGTCTCCCTCTCAGTCTCCCTCTCAGTCTCCCTCTCAGTCTCCCTCTCAGTCTCTCTCTCAGTCTCTCTCTCAGTCTCTCTCGCATTCTCTCTCTCTGTCTCCCTCGCTGTCTCCCTTGCACTCTCTGGCTTTCTCTCTCGCTTTCTCTCTCGCAGTCCCTCTCACTGTCCCTCTCACTGTCCCTCTCACTGTCCCTCTCAATGTCTCTCTCGCTGTCTCTCTCGCTGTCTCTCTCGCTGTCTCTCTCGCTGTCTCTCTCGCTGTCTCTCTCGCTGTCTCTCTCGCTGTCTCTCTCGCTGTCTCTCTCGCTGTCTCTCTCGCTGTCTCTCTCGCCGTCTCTCTCGCCGTCTCTCTCGCCGTCTCTCTCGCCGTCTCTCTCTCAGTCCCTCTCTCAGTCTCTCTCTCAGTCTCTCTCTCAGTCTCTCTCTCATTCTCTCTCTCAGTCTCTATCGCATTCTCTCTCGCTGTCTCCTTCGCACTCTCTGGCTTTCTCTCTCGCAGTCCCTCTCACTGTCTCTCTCGCTGTCTCTCTCGCTGTCTCCCTCACAGTCTCTCTCGCTGTCTCTCTCGCTGTCTCTCTCGCCGTCTCCCTCGCAGTCTCTCTCGCTGTCTCCCTCGCTGTCTCCCTCGCTGTCTCTCTCGCTCTCTCTCTCGGGTCGCCCTCGCCGTCTCCCTCGCCGTCTCCCTCGCCGTCTCCCTCGCCGTCTCCCTCGCCGTCTCCCTCGCCGTCTCCCTCGCCGTCTCCCTCGCAGTCACTCTCGCAGTCTCTCTCGCTGTATCCCTCGCTGTCTCTCTCGCTATCTCCATAGCAGTCTCTCTCGCAGTCTCCCTCACAGTCTCTCTCGCAGTCTCTCTCGCAGTCTCTCTCGCAGTCTCTCTCGCAGTCTCTCTCGCAGTCTCTCTCGCAGTCTCTCTCGCAGTCTCTCTCGCTATCTCCCTCGCTGTCTCTCTCGCTGTCTCCCTTGCAGTCTCCCTCGCAGTCTCTCTCGCAGTCTCTCTCGCAGTCTCTCTCGCAGTCTCTCTCGCTTTCTCCCACGCAGTCTCTCTCGCAGTCTCTCTCGCAGTCTCTCTCGCAGTCTCTCTCGCAGTCTCTCTCGCAGTCTCTCTCGCAGTCTCTCTCGCAGTCTCTCTCGCAGTCTTCCTCGCAGTCTTCCTCGCAGTTTCTCTCGCAGTTTCTCTCGCTGTCTCCCTCGCTGTCTCCCTCGCTTTCTCCCTCGCTGTCTCCCTCGCTGTCTCCCTCGCAGTCTCTCTCGTTGTCTCCCTCGCAGTCTCCCTCGCAGTCTCCCTCGCAGTCTCTCTCGCAGTCTCTCTCGCAGTCTCTCTCGCAGTCTCTCTCGCAGTCTCTCTCGCAGTCTCTCTCGCAGTCTCTCTCGCTGTCTCTCTCGCTGTCTCTCTCGCAGTCCCTCTCGCAGTCTCTCTCGCTGTCCCTCTCGCAGTCTCTCTCGCTGTCTCTCTCGCAGTCTCTCTCGCAGTCTCTCTCGCAGTCTCTCTCGCAGTCTCTCTCGCTGTCTCTCTCGCTGTCTCTCTCGCAGTCTCTCTCGCAGTCTCTCTCGCAGTCTCTCTCGCAGTCTCTCTCGCTGTCTCTCTCGCAGTCTCTCTCGCTGTCTCTCTCGCAGTCTCTCTCGCACTCTCTCTCGCAGTCTCTCTCGCTGTCTCCCTCGCTTTCTCCCTCGCTGTCTCCCTCGCTGTCTCTCTTGCTGTCTCCCTCGCAGTCTCTCTCGCTGTCTCCCTCGCAGTCTCTCTCGCTGTCTCCCTCGCTGTCTCCCTCGCTGTCTCCCTCGCTGTCTCCCTCGCTGTCTCCCTCGCTGTCTCCCTCGCTGTCTCCCTCGCTGTGTCCCTCGCTCTCTCCCTCACTCTCTCCCTCGCAGTTTCTCTCGCTGTCTCCTTCGCTGTCACCCTCGCTGTCACCCTCGCTGTCTCCCTCGCTGTCTCCCTCGCTGTCTCCCTAGCAGTCGCTCTCGCAGTCTCCCTCGCTGTCTCCCTCGCTGTCTCCCTCGCTGTGTCCCTCGCTCTCTCCCTCGCTCTCTCCCTCACTCTCTCCCTCGCTGTCTTCCTCGCAGTTTCTCTCGCTGTCTCCCTCGCTGTCACCCTCGCTGTCTCCCTCGCTGTCTCCCTAGCAGTCGCTCTCGCAGTCTCCCTCGCAGTCTCCCTCGCTGTCTCCCTCGCTGTCTCCCTCGCTGTCTCCCTCGCTGTCTCTCTCGCAGTGTCTCTCGCTGTATCCCTCGCTGTCTCTCTCGCAGTTTCTCTCGCTTTCTCCCTCACAGTCTCTCTCGCTGTCTCCCTCGCAGTCTCCCTCGCAGTCTCTCTCGCAGTCTCTCTCGCAGTCTCTCTCGCAGTCTCTCTCGCAGTCTCTCTCGCAGTCTCTCTCGCAGTCTCTCTCACAGTCTCTCTCGCTGTCTCCCTCGCAGTCTCTCTCGCAGTCTCCCTCGCAGTCTCTCACGCTGTCTCCCTCGCAGTCTCTATCGCTGTCTCCCTCGCAGTCTCTATCGCTGTCTCCCTCGCAGTCTCCCTCGCAGTCTCCCTCGCAGTCTCCCTCGCAGTCTCCCTCGCAGTCTCCCTCGCAGTCTCTCTCGCAGTCTCTCTCGCAGTCTCTCTCGCTTTCTCCCTCGCTCTCTCCCTCGCTGTCTCCCTCGCTGTCTCCCTCGCAGTCTCTATCGCTGTCTCCCTCGCAGTCTCCCTCGCAGTCTCTATCGCTGTCTCCCTCGCAGTCTCCCTCGCAGTCTCCCTCGCAGTCTCCCTCGCAGTCTCCCTCGCAGTCTCTCTCGCAGTCTCTCTCGCAGTCTCTCTCGCTTTCTCCCTCGCTCTCTCCCTCGCTGTCTCCCTCGCTGTCTCCCTCGCTGTCTCCCTCGCTGTCTCCCTCGAAGTCTCCCTCGAATTCTCCCTCGAATTCTCCCTCGAATTCTCCCTCGAATTCTCCCTCGAAGTCTCCCTCGAAGTCTCCCTCGAAGTCTCCCTCGAAGTCTCCCTCGAAGTCTCCCTCGATGTCTCTCTCGCAGTCTCTCTCGCAGTCTCTCTCGCAGTCTCTCTCGCAGTCTCTCTCGCAGTCTCTCTCGCAGTCTTTCTCGCAGTCTCTCTCGCATTCTCTTTCGCTGTCTCTCTCGATGTCTCTCTCGATGTCTCTCTCGATGTCTCTCTCGATGTCTCCCTCTCAGTCTCCCTCTCAGTCTCCCTCTCAGTCTCCCTCTCAGTCTCTCTCTCAGTCTCTCTCTCAGTCTCTCTCTCAGTCTCTCTCTCAGTCTCTCTCTCAGTCTCTCTCGCATTCTCTCTCGCTGTCTCCCTCGCTGTCTCCCTCGCACTCTCTGGCTTTCTCTCTCGCAGTCCCTCTCGCAGTCTTCCTCGCAGTCTTCCTCGCAGTCTTCCTCGCAGTCTTCCTCGCAGTTTCTCTCGCAGTTTCTCTCGCTGTCTCCCTCGCTGTCTCCCTCGCTGTCTCCCTCGCTGTCTCCCTCGCTGTCTCCCTCGCTATCTCCCTCGCTGTCTCCCTCGCTGTCTCGCGCGATCTCTCTCGCAGTCTCTATCGCAGTCTCCCTCGCAGTCTCCCTCGCAGTCTCCCTCGCAGTCTCCCTCGCAGTCTCCCTCGCAGTCTCCCTCGCAGTCTCCCTCGCAGTCTCCCTCGCAGTCTCTCTCGCAGTCTCCCTCGCATTCTCCCTCGCTCTCTCCCTCGCAGACTCTCTCGCTGTCTCCCTCGCTGTCTCCCTCGCTGTCTCCCTCGCTGTCTCCCTCGCTGTCTCCCTCACTGTCTCTCTCAGTCTCTCTCTCAGTCTCTCTCTCAGTCTCTCTCTCAGTCTCTCTCTCAGTCTCTCTCTCAGTCTCTCTCGCTGTCTCCCTCGCTGTCTCCCTCGCTGTCTCCCTCGCTGTCTCCCTCGCAGTCTCCCTCGAAGTCTCCCTCGAAGTCTCCCTCGAAGTCTCCCTCGAAGTCTCCCTCGAAGTCTCCCTCGAAGTCTCCCTCGAAGTCTCCCTCGAAGTCTCCCTCGAAGTCTCCCTCGAAGTCTCCCTGGATGTCTCTCTCGCAGTCTCTCTCGCATTCTCTTTCGCTGTCTCTCTCGATGTCTCTCTCGATGTCTCTCTCGATGTCTCCCTCGCTGTCTCCCTCGCTGTCTCCCTCTCAGTCTCCCTCTCAGTCTCCCTCTCAGTCTCCCTCTCAGTCTCCCTCTCAGTCTCCCTCTCAGTCTCCCTCTCAGTCTCTCTCGCATTCTCTCTCGCTGTCTCCCTCGCTGTCTCCCTCGCACTCTCTGGCTTTCTCTCTGGCTTTCTCTCTCGCAGTCCCTCTCACTGTCTCTCTCGCAGTCTCTCTCGCAGTCTCTCTCGCTGTCTCTCTCGCTGTCTCTCTCGCTGTCTCTCTCGCTGTCTCTCTCGCCGTCTCCCTCGCAGTCTCTCTCGAAGTCTCTCTCGCCGTCCCTCTCGCCGTCTCTCTCGTCGTCTCTCTCGCCGTCTCTCTCGCCGTCTCTCTCGCCGTCTCTCTCGCCGTCTCTCTCGCCGTCGCCCTCGCCGTCGCCCTCGCCGTCTCCCTCGCCGTCTCCCTCGCAGTCACTCTCGCAGTCTCTCTCGCTGTATCCCTTGCTGTCTCTCTCGCTATCTCCATAGCAGTCTCTCTCGCAGTCTCCCTCACAGTCTCCCTCGCAGTCTCCCTCGCAGTCTCTCTCGCAGTCTCTCTCGCAGTCTCTCTCGCAGTCTCTCTCGCAGTCTCTCTCGCTTTCTCCCTCGCAGTCTCTCTCGCAGTCTCTCTCGCAGTCTCTCTCGCAGTCTCTCTCGCAGTCTTCCTCGCAGTTTCTCTCGCTGTCTCCCTCGCTGTCTCCCTCGCTGTCTCCCTCGCTGTCTCCCTCGCTGTCTCCCTCGCTGTCTCTCTCGCTGTCTCCCTTGCAGTCTCTCTCGCAGTCTCTCTCGCAGTCTCTCTCGCAGTCTCTCTCGCAGTCTCTCTCGCTGTCTCCCTCGCTGTCTCCCTCGCTGTCTCTCTCGCTGTCTCCCTCGCAGTCTCTCTCGCAGTCTCTCTCGCAGTCTCTCTCGCTTTCTCCCTCGCAGTCTCTCTCGCAGTCTCTCTCGCAGTCTCTCTCGCAGTCTCTCTCGCAGTCTCTCTCGCAGTCTCTCTCGCAGTCTCTCTCGCAGTCTCTCTCGCAGTCTCTCTCGCAGTCTCCCTCGCAGTTTCTCTCGCTGTCTCCCTCGCTGTCTCCCTCGCTGTCTCCCTCGCTGTCTCCCTCGCTGTCTCCCTCGCTGTCTCCCTCGCTGTCTCCCTCGCTGTCTCGCGCGATCTCTCTCGCATTCTCTCTCGCTGTGTCCCTCACAGTCTCTCTCACAGTCTCTGTCGCTGTCTCTCTCGCTGTCTCCCTCACAGTCTCCCTCACAGTCTCTCTCGCCGTCTCTCTCGCCGTCTCCCTCGCAGTCTCTCTCGAAGTCTCTCTCACTGTCTCTCTCGCTGTCTCCCTCACAGTCTCCCTCACAGTCTCTCTCGCTGTCTCTCTCGCCGTCTCTCTCGCCGTCTCTCTCGCCGTCTCTCTCGCCGTCTCTCTCGCCGTCTCTCTCGCCGTCGCCCTCGCCGTCGCCCTCGCCGTCGCCCTCGCCGTCGCCCTCGCCGTCTCCCTCGCCGTCTCCCTCGCAGTCACTCTCGCAGTCACTCTCGCAGTCTCTCTCGCAGTCTCCCTCACAGTCTCCCTCGCTGTCTCTCTCGCTGTCTCCCTCGCAGTCTCCCTCGCAGTCTCCCTCGCAGTCTCCCTCGCAGT